>NC_091743.1:742500-795000 GCF_043380555.1 Nothobranchius furzeri | reverse complement strand
TGTCTGGACAAGAGTCCATCGATTTCTATTTCAAGTGTGGGTGAGGTTTGTTCAAGTTGGACGGCAAGATTTCACCGCAAGGAGTGTATCTTCTAATTCCGTAGTGTGTGGTGCCCATTTTTGTGAGGAGGTTTACAATGAAAGTGACGAGTGAGCAGAAGATGGGTGCCAAAAGCAAGGATAAGTAGGTGAATAAAGACAAAAAGTTAGTGCCCAAAAGTGAAAGAAAAACAGAGGACACAGTGAATGGCATTGTTGACAATAAGGCACCGAACAGTTCAGTTGTGTATTTTGCTAATGTCATAGCTGCACCGCTAAAAATGCTGCAGGTCATGAGATAGAGTAAGCTCCTGCAGAAATTCAGGGGAACATAACAGCCTGGCAAGCTGGTCCTGTATCTCTAAACATACATACAGAGCTTGATCTTTTTCTATTGCTATGGTTGGTCTGTATTTCTAAGCTAGAAAAATAAAAAAACTGTTATAAAATGTTCACTAACATGTTCAGATTCTGAAAATAACTCTTACATAGACATTTGTACTTGTGTTTTATAGATTATTACGAATGTAACTTCACAGGTGGAAGCTAAGCTCATGCCTGATGCTGCTGATGGACATGATGCTGCTGATGGACATGATGATGCTGATGGACATGATGATGCTGATGGACATGATGATGCTGATGGACATGATGATGCTGATGGACATGATGATGCTGATGGACATGATGCTGCTGATGGACATGATGCTGCTGATGGACATGATGATGCTGATGGACATGATGATGCTGATGGACATGATGATGCTGATGGACATGATGCTGCTGATGGACATGATGCTGCTGATGGACATGATGATGCTGATGGACATGATGATGCTGATGGACATGATGATGCTGATGGACATGATGATGCTGATGGACATGATGCTGCTGATGGACATGATGATGCTGATGGACATGATGATGCTGATGGACATGATGCTGCTGATGGACATGATGATGCTGATGGACATGATGCTGATGGACATGATGCTGCTGATGGACATGATGCTGCTGATGGACATGATGATGCTGATGGACATGATGATGCTGATGGACATGATGATGCTGATGGACATGATGATGCTGATGGACATGATGCTGATGGACATGATGCTGCTGATGGACATGATGCTGATGGACATGATGCTGATGGACATGATGATGCTGATGGACATGATGATGCTGATGGACATGATGATGCTGATGGACATGATGCTGATGGACATGATGATGCTGATGGACATGATGCTGATGGACATGATGATGCTGATGGACATGATGATGCTGATGGACATGATGATGCTGATGGACATGATGATGCTGATGGACATGATGATGCTGATGGACATGATGCTGCTGATGGACATGATGATGCTGATGGACATGATGATGCTGATGGACATGATGCTGATGGACATGATGCTGCTGATGGACATGATGATGCTGATGGACATGATGATGCTGATGGACATGATGCTGCTGATGGACATGATGCTGCTGATGGACATGATGATGCTGATGGACATGATGATGCTGATGGACATGATGATGCTGATGGACATGATGATGCTGATGGACATGATGCTGCTGATGGACATGATGATGCTGATGGACATGATGATGCTGATGGACATGATGATGCTGATGGACATGATGATGCTGATGGACATGATGCTGCTGATGGACATGATGCTGCTGATGGACATGATGATGCTGATGGACATGATGATGCTGATGGACATGATGATGCTGATGGACATGATGCTGATGGACATGATGCTGCTGATGGACATGATGCTGATGGACATGATGCTGATGGACATGATGATGCTGATGGACATGATGATGCTGATGGACATGATGATGCTGATGGACATGATGCTGATGGACATGATGATGCTGATGGACATGATGCTGCTGATGGACATGATGATGCTGATGGACATGATGCTGCTGATGGACATGATGATGCTGATGGACATGATGATGCTGATGGACATGATGCTGCTGATGGACATGATGCTGCTGATGGACATGATGATGCTGATGGACATGATGATGCTGATGGACATGATGATGCTGATGGACATGATGATGCTGATGGACATGATGCTGCTGATGGACATGATGCTGCTGATGGACATGATGATGCTGATGGACATGATGATGCTGATGGACATGATGATGCTGATGGACATGATGATGCTGATGGACATGATGCTGATGGACATGATGCTGCTGATGGACATGATGCTGATGGACATGATGCTGATGGACATGATGATGCTGATGGACATGATGATGCTGATGGACATGATGATGCTGATGGACATGATGCTGATGGACATGATGATGCTGATGGACATGATGCTGATGGACATGATGATGCTGATGGACATGATGATGCTGATGGACATGATGATGCTGATGGACATGATGATGCTGATGGACATGATGATGCTGATGGACATGATGCTGCTGATGGACATGATGATGCTGATGGACATGATGATGCTGATGGACATGATGCTGATGGACATGATGCTGCTGATGGACATGATGATGCTGATGGACATGATGATGCTGATGGACATGATGCTGCTGATGGACATGATGCTGCTGATGGACATGATGATGCTGATGGACATGATGATGCTGATGGACATGATGATGCTGATGGACATGATGATGCTGATGGACATGATGCTGCTGATGGACATGATGATGCTGATGGACATGATGATGCTGATGGACATGATGATGCTGATGGACATGATGATGCTGATGGACATGATGCTGCTGATGGACATGATGCTGCTGATGGACATGATGATGCTGATGGACATGATGATGCTGATGGACATGATGATGCTGATGGACATGATGCTGATGGACATGATGCTGCTGATGGACATGATGCTGATGGACATGATGCTGATGGACATGATGATGCTGATGGACATGATGATGCTGATGGACATGATGATGCTGATGGACATGATGCTGATGGACATGATGATGCTGATGGACATGATGCTGCTGATGGACATGATGATGCTGATGGACATGATGCTGCTGATGGACATGATGATGCTGATGGACATGATGATGCTGATGGACATGATGCTGCTGATGGACATGATGCTGCTGATGGACATGATGATGCTGATGGACATGATGATGCTGATGGACATGATGATGCTGATGGACATGATGATGCTGATGGACATGATGCTGATGGACATGATGCTGCTGATGGACATGATGATGCTGATGGACATGATGATGCTGATGGACATGATGATGCTGATGGACATGATGCTGCTGATGGACATGATGATGCTGATGGACATGATGATGCTGATGGACATGATGCTGCTGATGGACATGATGATGCTGATGGACATGATGATGCTGATGGACATGATGCTGCTGATGGACATGATGATGCTGATGGACATGATGATGCTGATGGACATGATGATGCTGATGGACATGATGCTGCTGATGGACATGATGCTGCTGATGGACATGATGATGCTGATGGACATGATGCTGCTGATGGACATGATGATGCTGATGGACATGATGATGCTGATGGACATGATGATGCTGATGGACATGATGATGCTGATGGACATGATGATGCTGATGGACATGATGATGCTGATGGACATGATGCTGCTGATGGACATGATGATGCTGATGGACATGATGCTGCTGATGGACATGATGATGCTGATGGACATGATGATGCTGATGGACATGATGATGCTGATGGACATGATGATGCTGATGGACATGATGCTGCTGATGGACATGATGATGCTGATGGACATGATGCTGATGGACATGATGATGCTGATGGACATGATGCTGCTGATGGACATGATGCTGCTGATGGACATGATGATGCTGATGGACATGATGCTGCTGATGGACATGATGATGCTGATGGACATGATGCTGCTGATGGACATGATGATGCTGATGGACATGATGATGCTGATGGACATGATGATGCTGATGGACATGATGCTGCTGATGGACATGATGATGCTGATGGACATGATGATGCTGATGGACATGATGATGCTGATGGACATGATGATGCTGATGGACATGATGATGCTGATGGACATGATGATGCTGATGGACATGATGATGCTGATGGACATGATGATGCTGATGGACATGATGATGCTGATGGACATGATGATGCTGATGGACATGATGATGCTGATGGACATGATGATGCTGATGGACATGATGATGCTGATGGACATGATGCTGCTGATGGACATGATGATGCTGATGGACATGATGCTGCTGATGGACATGATGATGCTGATGGACATGATGATGCTGATGGACATGATGATGCTGATGGACATGATGATGCTGATGGACATGATGCTGCTGATGGACATGATGATGCTGATGGACATGATGATGCTGATGGACATGATGCTGATGGACATGATGATGCTGATGGACATGATGCTGCTGATGGACATGATGATGCTGATGGACATGATGATGCTGATGGACATGATGCTGATGGACATGATGATGCTGATGGACATGATGCTGCTGATGGACATGATGATGCTGATGGACATGATGCTGCTGATGGACGTGATGCTGCTGATGGACATGATGATGCTGATGGACATGATGATGCTGATGGACATGATGATGCTGATGGACATGATGATGCTGATGGACATGATGCTGCTGATGGACATGATGATGCTGATGGACATGATGATGCTGATGGACATGATGATGCTGATGGACATGATGATGCTGATGGACATGATGCTGCTGATGGACATGATGATGCTGATGGACATGATGATGCTGATGGACATGATGATGCTGATGGACATGATGATGCTGATGGACATGATGATGCTGATGGACATGATGATGCTGACGGACATGATGATGCTGATGGACATGATGATGCTGATGGACATGATGATGCTGATGGACATGATGCTGATGGACATGATGATGCTGATGGACATGATGCTGATGGACATGATGATGCTGATGGACATGATGCTGCTGATGGACATGATGCTGCTGATGGACATGATGATGCTGATGGACATGATGATGCTGATGGACATGATGATGCTGATGGACATGATGATGCTGACGGACATGATGATGCTGATGGACATGATGATGCTGATGGACATGATGATGCTGATGGACATGATGCTGATGGACATGATGATGCTGATGGACATGATGCTGATGGACATGATGATGCTGATGGACATGATGCTGCTGATGGACATGATGCTGCTGATGGACATGATGATGCTGATGGACATGATGCTGCTGATGGACATGATGATGCTGATGGACATGATGCTGCTGATGGACATGATGATGCTGATGGACATGATGCTGCTGATGGACATGATGATGCTGATGGACATGATGATGCTGATGGACATGATGATGCTGATGGACATGATGATGCTGATGGACATGATGCTGCTGATGGACATGATGCTGCTGATGGACATGATGATGCTGATGGACATGATGCTGCTGATGGACATGATGATGCTGATGGACATGATGATGCTGATGGACATGATGATGCTGATGGACATGATGATGCTGATGGACATGATGATGCTGATGGACATGATGATGCTGATGGACATGATGATGCTGATGGACATGATGCTGCTGATGGACATGATGATGCTGATGGACATGATGATGCTGATGGACATGATGCTGCTGATGGACATGATGCTGCTGATGGACATGATGATGCTGATGGACATGATGATGCTGATGGACATGATGCTGCTGATGGACATGATGATGCTGATGGACATGATGATGCTGATGGACATGATGCTGCTGATGGACATGATGATGCTGATGGACATGATGATGCTGATGGACATGATGCTGCTGATGGACATGATGATGCTGATGGACATGATGATGCTGATGGACATGATGCTGCTGATGGACATGATGATGCTGATGGACATGATGATGCTGATGGACATGATGATGCTGATGGACATGATGATGCTGATGGACATGATGATGCTGATGGACATGATGATGCTGATGGACATGATGCTGCTGATGGACATGATGATGCTGATGGACATGATGATGCTGATGGACATGATGCTGCTGATGGACATGATGCTGATGGACATGATGCTGCTGATGGACATGATGCTGCTGATGGACATGATGATGCTGATGGACATGATGATGCTGATGGACATGATGATGCTGATGGACATGATGCTGATGGACATGATGATGCTGATGGACATGATGATGCTGATGGACATGATGATGCTGATGGACATGATGATGCTGATGGACATGATGCTGCTGATGGACATGATGCTGCTGATGGACATGATGATGCTGATGGACATGATGATGCTGATGGACATGATGATGCTGATGGACATGATGATGCTGATGGACATGATGATGCTGATGGACATGATGATGCTGATGGACATGATGATGCTGATGGACATGATGATGCTGATGGACATGATGCTGATGGACATGATGATGCTGATGGACATGATGCTGCTGATGGACAGGATGCTGCTGATGGACATGATGCTGATGGACATGATGCTGCTGATGGACATGATGATGCTGATGGACAGGATGCTGCTGATGGACATGATGCTGATGGACATGATGCTGCTGATGGACATGATGATGCTGATGGACATGATGATGCTGATGGACAGGATGCTGCTGATGGACATGATGCTGATGGACATGATGCTGCTGATGGACATGATGATGCTGATGGACATGATGATGCTGATGGACATGATGATGCTGATGGACATGATGATGCTGATGGACATGATGATGCTGATGGACATGATGATGCTGATGGACATGATGATGCTGATGGACATGATGCTGCTGATGGACATGATGCTGCTGATGGACATGATGATGCTGATGGACATGATGATGCTGATGGACATGATGATGCTGATGGACATGATGATGCTGATGGACATGATGCTGCTGATGGACATGATGCTGCTGATGGACATGATGATGCTGATGGACATGATGATGCTGATGGACATGATGATGCTGATGGACATGATGATGCTGATGGACATGATGATGCTGATGGACATGATGCTGCTGATGGACATGATGCTGATGGACATGATGCTGATGGACATGATGCTGCTGATGGACATGATGATGCTGATGGACATGATGCTGCTGATGGACATGATGATGCTGATGGACATGATGCTGCTGATGGACATGATGATGCTGATGGACATGATGATGCTGATGGACATGATGATGCTGATGGACATGATGATGCTGATGGACATGATGATGCTGATGGACATGATGATGCTGATGGACATGATGATGCTGATGGACATGATGATGCTGATGGACATGATGCTGCTGATGGACATGATGCTGCTGATGGACATGATGATGCTGATGGACATGATGATGCTGATGGACATGATGATGCTGATGGACATGATGATGCTGATGGACATGATGATGCTGATGGACATGATGATGCTGATGGACATGATGATGCTGATGGACATGATGATGCTGATGGACATGATGCTGCTGATGGACATGATGCTGATGGACATGATGCTGATGGACATGATGCTGCTGATGGACATGATGATGCTGATGGACATGATGCTGCTGATGGACATGATGATGCTGATGGACATGATGCTGCTGATGGACATGATGATGCTGATGGACATGATGATGCTGATGGACATGATGATGCTGATGGACATGATGATGCTGATGGACATGATGATGCTGATGGACATGATGCTGCTGATGGACATGATGATGCTGATGGACATGATGATGCTGATGGACATGATGCTGATGGACATGATGCTGCTGATGGACATGATGATGCTGATGGACATGATGATGCTGATGGACATGATGATGCTGATGGACATGATGATGCTGATGGACATGATGCTGCTGATGGACATGATGATGCTGATGGACATGATGATGCTGATGGACATGATGATGCTGATGGACATGATGCTGCTGATGGACATGATGATGCTGATGGACATGATGATGATGATGCTGATGGACATGATGCTGATGGACATGATGATGCTGATGGACATGATGCTGCTGATGGACATGATGATGCTGATGGACATGATGATGCTGATGGACATGATGATGCTGATGGACATGATGATGCTGATGGACATGATGATGCTGATGGACATGATGATGCTGATGGACATGATGATGCTGATGTGACAGAATACAGTCTGTCTGCAGATCACCACCAGCTGACCTCTGTGAATCGTGCAACTCGACACAACTCATTTGTCGCCAGTATTCAGGTCAATTGCAACCATCATAACACAAAATAGGTTATGGGACCATACATGAACAGAGGGACTGAACCAGTCTTCCTGTTTGTATCCATCTAGTTTTTATTTTATTTATTTATGCACATGTGTATTTTGTGTCATGAGAATCATCTAAGAAATGTGTTCGCTGTGTTTTCCTGCAAAATAAAGGAATATGTTTATAAAATATATTTATATTATTAACTCATTCACTGCCATTGACGACAAAAGTCGTCATTTTAAATCCAACCGTTCACTGCCACTTTTTACTATGTGGGCATCGGAATGAGCCCCAGCACCGTGAGAACAAACATCCCAGCTCTAAAGCTGATTTTCAACTGCGTACGTCACACGTCACGTGATCAGGAAGCAGAAAATCCATGTGCTAGGAGATCACTTTGGGCCGCTGCTGTAAAAAAAAGTGAGGCATGAACTGGAAAAGCTTCTGCCGATCACAATTCGACAACAGATTATGAAAGAATGGATAATGCTCAAAACAAACAGATTCTTCCTGATGTAAGAGATGAGTTTACTCTTTGTTTTGGTAGTTTTGGCGTTGACATCATCCTAGCGTGCAACGATCTGTTACTCTTTTAAAAAATCTGTGAAAACACTGGCAGCAAAGGGCGTTTCTGATCAGGAAACGACTGACCGTGAATGAGTTAAATGTTAAATGACCCGCACTTGTATATCATCTCTCAGAGTAAGGACTCCAATGCGCTTTACACTACAGTGGATCATTCATCCATTCACACACACATTCACACACTGATGGTGATGAGCTACGATGTAGCCAGAGCTGCCCTGGGGCGCACTGACAGAGGCGAGGCTGCCGAGCACAGGCGCCACCGGTCCCTCCGACCACCACCAGCAGGCAAGGTGGGTTAAGTGTCTTGCCCAAGGACACAACAGCAGAATTCTCCGTCCGGAGTCGGGATCCAACCTGCAACCTTCCGATTACTGGACAACCTGCTCAACCTGTTGAGCTACCGCTGCCCCCACCCATACCATGTCTTGTACACTGTAAAAAGAAACTGTTAAAATTTAACAAAAAAAATAGTGTAACAATTTGCACTCAGTTTATCTGAGTAAACTTTAACTAAGAACTTCAAGTAAATCTTATCTAATTACTATAGCAAACAATCACCTGAAAAGGGGTGTTAAATTTTAACACATTTGTTATATTTGTTTTTGATTTAAAAAAAATTAGTTAAATTTTATACATTTCATTTAATGGTAACTATTTTTAATAATAAAAGATGAACTAATTAATTAACACATTATTAATTGAAAGGATTATTTAAATGTTATAACAGTTTTTACATTTGTATTTAATGGTAAATCTTAGTTAAATTTTATACATTTTATTTTACAGGTAATTAAATTTATTACTTAAAAATTAAGTAATTAATTTACACTTTATAAATAAAAAAGTCAAACTCACATATAATTACTTTAATAAACGAATTCTAAAAAAAATCCCTCTCTCTCTCATTCAATAGAACTGATAAACTCTTTTTCAAGAGTTTCAGATTACTCTATAAACTGGTTAAAATCCACAGTTCTACCAATTAATTTCTCTTTTGTCAATTTACTTAATACACAATTGGAGTCAGGGAATATCACATACCTGGGAATTAATGTCTCTCCCAAGTTGGCAGATCTAACCAAACTAAACTACATCCCACTTTTAAAGAAAGTGGAAGATGATCTTGCAAGATGGAAATCCTTACCGATATCACTCATGGGGAGGGTTGTTACAATTAAAATGATGGTCTTACCCAGAATAAATTACTTATTCTCCATGATCCCAAACAAACCACCAGCTGACTGGTTTAAATCTCTGGACTCCTCAATTACCAAATTCCTTTGGCAGAATAAACCTCCACGAATTAGCTTAAAAACGCTTCAGAAGACCAAAGACAGAGGAGGACTGGATCTACCCAACTTTTATTATTGTTTCTTAGCCAACAGGCTGCAATATATACCAAGACGGTTGCAAGATAACCCACTAGATGAGTCCTGGTTAGACATAGAACAGACACTTTGCAATACGATAGAGCTTTCAGACTTACCATTTACTAGCTCAAGCATAAGAAATAGAACCCTGCACGGGCCTAAAAATCTGAGCCCGTGTCCGGCCCGGCCCGAGGGGGTGGAGCCCCAGCCTGACCCGGTCCGAAAAGGTTTTCAGGATTCTCTGGCCCGACCCTGAGCCCGACTTTTTTTAACCAACTAAATGAAAACAAAGTGCGTCAATCCTGACCAATGTGTTAAAAGACGTGCAGGATCCGATCAATTTGTTTTTCCCTCATTTACCGTCACGGAGATAACGGCGCACTGGCTCTGGTGGTAATCAAGTTAAATTTGATCTTTTTCCAACAATTTTCACAAGAAAACAGAACAGTTAAAAGCAGGGCTTGTGTTGTGTTGACCAGACAGTTCCCCTATTTGACCGTTTATTTTGACGGAGAAAGAATAGAAAGACTTACCCCGACGCATGCAGACGAACTGACACTTTATTCTACGCAAATCGCAGATGTAGCTAAATCACCCAAGAAAAGATTTCCTCCCTTTAGCTCACTGTCAGAGTGTACATAAGGTGCACAGCGAGCTGAAGATGTGGAGAGGGGCTTGGAGCGCGTCGCAGAACCAGAGCGCATGCGGGAAGATTCCTCCCACTGAAGCAAGAGTTTTCCAAACCCGGTCTCTCAGAGAGACTCGTCACTTAGAAAATGTTCCCTGATGATGAAACTTTGGCTGAATTGTGCTTGTTCCGGTCTCCAATGTGGCGACACATCCAGGAGCCGTCTGAGGAGAAGCCGAGAATCGCACATCCTCTTCAGCTCAGAAAGCGCCGATATGATTACGCACAAGCGTGACGCGTCAACCCGGTCTCACAGTAGACCGGGTTGGACCTGTTCATGTTTACCCAGACAATCTTTACATTTAGAATTAGCATACAGATGTAAAATTAATGCAGTAAAATATAAAGCTTTTTATTTAAATATCCATTCATTATTTTACAAGCACAGAGAGCCGCATCAGATGGATGGAAGAGCCGCATGCGGCTCCAGAGCCGCGGTTGCCGACCCCTGAGCTAGGGCATGTGTGGAGGACACACACACACACACACACACACACACACACACACACACACACACACACACACTCACACACACAAGCAAAATATACTTGTTTTCAATTACATTTTCTTAGGCCCACTCACAAATGAGTTTCTGGCTACGCTAATGGTGACTTTTGACAGACTTCTCTGTTTTCTCTATTCCAAGGGGGTGCAATTTGCGTACCAGATGAGCAGGTTTTGCCAGCCAACATAACAGAGAATGATTTTAGCCGACCTTAAACCTGTCATGGTCTGCGTCAGCCCCCTTCCTTTATGTTCCTCCTGGTGTCCTCCATCCCTCTCTAGATTCCCTCTTGTGTCCCTTTGTTCCTCCAGCTCCCCTTGTGCTCTCTTAGCGCCCTCATGTGTCCTTGTCTGCATCCCTGTTATGTGTCTTATGTTGTAGCCCTTTGGCGCCCTCTTGTGTCCTTTTTCTGTGTCAGTTTCTGTGTGTCAGTTTGTGTGTCAGTCTTGTGTCTGATGTTATCTTTTACTGTTTCCTCCCAGGTCAGCTCCAGCCTCGTTGTCCCCAGCTCAGTGTGTGTGTATGTCCTATGTCCTCCTCCAGCTAGTTTGTGCGAGTCCTTCCCTCTGTCTTTAGGAAATTGTTGTTTTTTGTGTTAAGGTATTTGCCATCCTCTGTTTCTGTTTTCCCCATTGAGTTGATTAGTGTCACCTGCCTTCCCTCCAGCAGCTCACCCCACACACCTGCTTCCTGTTTCCCTGATTGCTCCTCCCAGTGTATTTAAGCCCTGTCAGTCTCTGTGTTCTGGTCGGTCCATTAATGTTTGCTTGTTGTTCTTGTCAGCCTCGTCTCGTTCCTGTTCCTAGCTTCTAGTGATTCCAGTGTTTTCCAGTGTTTCTAGTTCTCTGAAGTTTAGATTTTTGGATTTTTTGGTTTGGGCTCCCTGCTTCTTGGACTACTCCTAATAAAGGATTTTATTTTCATCATCCACCTCCTGCCTCGTTCATCTGGTTTTCTGCATTTTTGGGTCCTAAAACATCCTACCACATCAAATCCTGACAAAACCAGCTTTAAAACATTATTCCATTAGCTTGGCTTTGAGGTTCTGAACCTTGTGACTTAACTTAGCACAGTCGAGACACAAGAAGAGTTTCTGGAACACTTCAAAGGTGCATTTCAGTTTTTTGGGATACTCCAGGTTAAGAGCATAGATCAGTCCCATTAAGAATATGCATGCCCTGGTTCTGGTTCCACATCCAGTGAGCACTTGGTTGCCCTCCAGCATAATCGCCATGGCTGCTTCTTCAGCAGTGGGTATGTGGAAGACAAGCACCTTCAGTGTCTGGTTGCTGAAGTCCTCATGATTATCCTTCATATGAAAAGGAAAGAAACATTTTGAAAACAAATTATTATTTATTTATTTTTACTTTTTCTATTAAAACATCATCAACAGCATCAGTGTTAACTATAAACAAAGTTTTAATTAGTTATTGTCTTCAGAATTTTCTGTCACAAGAAACTTGTGAAAATGACAGATATTGCAGTATTACGTATTTTGTGCTGGGTTTCTCTCAGCGCTTCATAAGCCTGGCGGCCCGCCAGGCTAAGAAGCATCATGCCCCGCCCCCCTCCCTGACCCTACCGTGTCCGCTGACACGAACGGTGCAGCGAAACTAAAGCCCTCCATCAGCTGATACTGGTGAGAAACAGCAACCCATCCCCACACCCACTCTCACAGATGAGCGCTGCGGGACGTATTGGAATGCATCATTTTTACAGATTTACACTCCGCTAAACCCTCCGTCTCCACTTCCTACCAACAATCTATCAGCTGACACCTTTGTCTCATTCTTCACTGACAAAGTGGCAGCTATAAGCAAACGATTTACTCAACTGGCCACTCCTGAACATTCGCTACCACAAACCCCTTCTAGCCCAACCATCTCAAGCCCTACTGTTGGGTATTTTTATTTATTTAATCCAGGTGTACCTCAAAGAAAGTCCAAAACACACAAGTGGGGTTAGAGATAATATAGTTATTAATACCATTTACCAATAAACACAAATAATCAATAATCAGATTTTGCAAAACCGGGGAGACCAAAGAAACACTCACACAACAGGGGGGTCGGTTTAGTCTCCCAACAAGCAGAAGCTCATCAAAAGGTTTTATTCACAGATGACAAGGCACACACACATTGAAAGTTGACCCAACCTCCTCCTTCACAGACACTGAACTTTCCCAGATTCAGAGAAGTTTTGTTGTGATAACACGACTGCAGACTTAAGAGGTCGATTTTCCCCTGCGGCAGGGGCCGGTAATAACACCAGATGTTTCTCAGACAAAAACATATTTACCACGTTAAATGTGAGTAAGGTTAATGAACTCTGTTTGAAAAAACAATCTTTTTACCCAGCACTTAGTAATTGACATACCTGTAATCCTCTTTGGGTTCCCCATGGTAATCAATGAGGCAGCAAATGACTGAATCCCTTCTTTTCTGAACAGTCTGGGCCTACAAGAAAATATGTTTTAGGAACGAGTATAACAACCATAAAAGCTCATACACACTAAAATGGAAAAACACATTGAGAAATAAACAAAAGCTGGCAAACTTGCTTCACTTGTATGTTTTCACCATTCCACAAAAGCAAATTCCAAGTAATGCGAGACTCTCACTTACCTGGAACTAAAGCATGAGTCTAATTCTGATTAAATGTTTGAGAGCTGCAGCTGCATGAAGATAAATCCTGCTACTTTCTCTGACCATAGAATCTCATAGCGACAGAAACCTGACCAAAGACACCCCCTACCCCACTGAACAAAACGTCTGCGGATCTATGTGATTCATGGAAATGTCATATTTGCCTTCAAAGCCTGTGAATTTTGCTGAAAAGTGACGTTTGTAGTTATGTTAAATGGTGAATAGGCCTACCACTAGTAATAACTATTATTATTTTGCAGGATAAAAGACAAATATATCAAACTGTTAAAAATATGCTATGCCAATCTTCCTACAGTACTGAATAGGCATTGAAAATATATTATCATTTGTGCAGTTAACAAAATCTTCAGATGTATGAAACTACAGTACAAAACTTACAAATGCAAAACAGCTACTTGAAATATTTGTTTACACACACACACACACACACACACACACACACACACACACACACACACACACATGGGCAGCAGTAGTTCAGGTGGTAGAGCGGGTTGTCCAGCAATCGGAGGGCTGCATGTTCAATCCGAGCTCCTGGCAGTGAATGCTGCTGTTGTGTCTTTGGGCAAGAAACTTAACTAACCTTGCCTGCTGGTGGTAGTCGGAGGGACTGGTGGTGCCTGTGCTCGGCAGGCCTTGCCTCTGTCAGTGTTGTATTGTTATAGCACCTTAGGGGTTCTTCGACTCTAGAAGGTGCAATATCTAATACCACGCCCCCACAATGCGGCTCAAAAATTGAAGCAATCCCGGAAGTACCAAAAATTGCAGTTCCACTCTCATCCACTAGGGGCTGGTGTCAGAAGCGAGCAAATCCTCATTGACTCCCATGTTAAAAATACCAATTTCACAGCAGAAATAAACATGTTTACAGCCTGGTACCAGAACATGTTTTAGGTTTAAATGATCTAGTTTACACTCACGACAACTCTGAGGGGGGTGAATGTTTTTCTCACTCTTCTGTTTAAGTGTATTAAAAACCTAAAATTCTGTATAATTAATGAGCATCAGACCCACGTGACCACAGAGCTAGCTCCGGGGAAAGGCCTCAGTAGAGCCTCGGTCTGGCCTGGAAACTGCTCCGGGATTTTCAGTCTCTGTGCTTGTGTGTTCTTGTTTGGATATTTTTTTGTGCAATTGTTGGACAAAATGACTTGCTGTGGCATTAATTGCACCAAGGAGTCTCCACTTCATTTTTATCGGTAAGTAAAATTATATTTATGTCTTTTAGGTCACTGCCGAGCTGATCTTAGATTTTAACATGTACTGTTTAACCATGAAATTTAAATGTAATAGGGTAAAACCCAGTGCATTTAACATAATGCTGCACTTTAGAAAATGGGTTGAAATATAACATGTTGGTGGAGCTGGGTTCCCACTATCGGCTTGTGGAGCTCTCGGGAGACCTCTGTTTTCCACCCGGTTGTCCCCTCCCCACAGCTCGGCGCATCTCTGTCTGATCGTGGCTTCTGTTTGATGCGCGGGCTGTCGGCTTGTGGAGCTCTGGGATGGAAACCTTTCCTTTTTTCTTTTCCCCCGTGTCCTGTCAGGCTGTGAAGAAAACAGAATTGATGTCTGAATGCTGGTAACAAGCCTTACAGATTTACTCTCAGGTGGAGCGTCAAAGCGTTTGCTTTTAATGTCACGCCTGATACTTAAAACTATATTGTTATTGTTGTTGAATGCTTTGTAATTCCGACCAGACGCGGAGACAGAGGTGAAAGAGAAAGGAAAAGAAAAGGTGGGGAGGGGGGGTGGGGGTTCCACAAAAATAAACAATAATGAGCAAGAGTCTGCTTCTAGACCTGCAGAAAAAGACAAAAAAAAGCAAAAGGACAAAAAAAGGGACACAACAACAATACAACAAGATCTAGCTATCACTGCATCAACTTGATGAAGAAATATATAATCAACATTGCTTAACTGAAGAATCACGATAATAAATCACAATGCATTAAGTGCCCACCATAGTCTTAAGACCTGTGTTTAACGTGCCCAAGCCCATACTTTTGAGAGCACCATGTGAGCACCTGTGTGTGTACACGCGCTTGTTTATGTAAGATTTCTCTATAGGAGCGTCCAACAGAGAGTGTGAGGGACCACAGATCCGACCCCCAAAGATGCGCAGGAGACGGGGGGAGCTCCAAGTCCCAGAGATCCAGGCGCTGCCCCAGAACGCAGGAACCCCAAGGAGACTGCAACCAGGAAGGCCCCCCCCACCCCCCCACCCCCACCCCCGAGAGGCACAGAGGATCGCCCCGGGAGGCCACAACCAGCAGCCGGCAGAGTCACGGGAGACATCAGCGGCAAGCCCACAGGCCCGCCCGCAGCCTCCCACCCCCTAGCCGGCCAAGCCCGGGACCCAGCAACCCGGGACCCAGGGGTGACCACCCCCGCCGGGGACCCAGCAGAGTCCAGGGACCCAGACCCCACCAGGCAGCCACCGGGATCTAACAGGCAGATGCCAAAATCTTAAACCCCCAGACCCGGTTGCCACGAACACTCAGGCAGACCAAGGCACAAGCCCCCACACCAGGTGTGGCAGGGGGAGGGGAGATGAAGATCTATATCATCAAAAGAAGATCCAGGAGAGGGGAGGAGTCAAATGCCCCACCTGACATATACAGTCATACACAAACACAGTCACACACTCCCTCCCTCATGCTCACACATGCACATACAACCCAAGACTTACAAAAATGCACGCCGGACACCCACTCATGCTCCTCATACACACCCTATTCACTCTGGTCCCGGTACTGCTGCACATTGGGTACAACCATCACTGGTAACCAGAGTTTGACCCTTTCTGCTGGGGTGCTGATGAGCAGGCTCCCCCGCCCAACGCTGAGCACAGCAACCCACCACCCCAGACCCCAACCAGATGGCCAGATCTCCCTCCTAGCCTCCAGCCCCAGGAAGCCAAGCAACAACAGAGGTGCGCTAAGACCCCTAGTCTCCCTCCGCCTGCTCCAATATAGTGTTGTGTGTTGATGAGGTGTATTCCATGGCTGTGGTGAGTGGGCAGTGCGGGCATCATCTGGCCTATGCCAGCTGATGCCATCGCACCACCCCACTTACACCCTCAGCCATCAGTGTCTAAGTGCTGTTTAAAAGTGGGCACCAGCACTCGGGAGGAGGCTGAGATATCCCCCTGCCAAATGCCGTTGAATGTGCTCACTCCCAAGGCCCTAAGTGTGTGTTTGTGTGGAATGTCGTCAGTGGAAGTGTATAAGGTGCAAATAAAATTGGGGGGACACAGGAATGCGGAAATGGGGTCCATACATGCACTCCCTGACTTGCCCACCCCCCAAGGTCCTATGTGTATGTTTGTGTGATGATGTGAGGGAGCAGGAGGAGAGAAATATGCAGGGATGAGGAGGAATGGCTGGTTGGGCTTAGCCCTCCAGGGAGCCAGCTCCCCTACTGGCCCCAATAGGCACCTCTGTTGTCAAACTGCCACCCAGGGCATGGAGACCCCAGCATTTGCGCAACTTCCAGAATATATAAGACATGGGACATCCAGGTATGGTTGGGTCCTCCCCCTCCTGGACCTCCCCCTCCCCTGTGATGGAACAGCAGAGAAGCCAAGGTCTACCTGAGGCCCCCGAACCCGGGCCAGGCACTGCTGCATGTTCCTGCCTTCTTCCCGGCAGCATACATGTCAGGACCCGACCCCCAAGGCCCCGCCCAGATCCCCACACAGGGCCGGCCATCCCCACACCCCGAGACCCCAGGCCCCCGCCCAGACCTGCCCAGGGGCAATGCAGCCGCCAGGCAGTGACCCATGGTCGCCGCCAAGATCCCCAAGGGGCCCCACTCACAACCGCCAGCAGTCCACCCCCCAAGGCAACCCAAGCACCTCCAGAGGGGGGCAACGGCCCCCCAGTCCCAGACACCCCCAGGGAACCCACCTCCAGGGAACATCCGGATACTCCAAACTCAGACCCCCCACCCACACCATCCCGCAGGACAACATCAACGGCCCCCCACCCTCGCTATGTGATGGAACCGATCAAAGGAGCCCAGAGAGATTGATCTGAAGTGCACTGAAAAAACAAACTTGTAGGATTTACTTAATTCAACTATGGAAAGTTTTTGCACACAATTGTTTTGCTTTAGTTGCAAGTCAAACGTTTAAGTAAAATTAACATTAACATCAAAAACAATCGGATTGGTTCCCGATTTATTTCTAGTGGAATTGCTGCATTTCAGACGTCGACATTTATACGATTCAGATTTCAGAGAGGAATTGTTAATCAATTTTAAGGTGATAACTACCAATTCTATTTCAGAAGACATTTTATCTTTAATTGTACAAGAGGTTAAAAAGGAAAAGCACCGGGAAGGATCTGTGCAAGTGGCCAGCAGCCAGGCTCACCAGCAGTCTCCATGCCCAGCAGCCAGGCTCCACCAGCAGCCTCCTGGCCCAGCAGCCAGGCTTCACCAGCAGCCTTCAGGCCCAGCAGCCAGGCTCCACCAGCAGCCTTCAGGCCCAGCAGCCAGGCTCCACCAGCAGCCTTCAGGCTCATCAACCAGGCTCCACCAGTAGCCTCCACGCCCAGCAGCCAGGCTCACCAGCAGCCTCAAGGCCCAGCAGCCAGGCTCACCAGTAGCCTCCACGCCCAGCAGCCAGGCTCACCAGTAGCCTCCACGCCCAGCAGCGAGGCTCCACCAACAGCCTCCAGGCACAGTAGCCAGGTTCCACCATCACCTCAATACCAGCCACCTGATCCAACAATCAGGCTCAGCCTGGGGCTCCAGGCTCCAGATTCACCGGCAACCAGGACTGAGAGAGAGGTAAGCCTAATACAATGGCCCCTCCTAGAAAAACAGAGAAACTCGAGGAAGATATGGAGGAAATTAAAAAATCATTGAATTTTATGTCAGCCGAGCTGTCTAAGCTAACAGTACAACAGGATCAACTACTGTCATTAATGGATGAGGTCAAGACACTGAAATTGAAGCTTGCAGAAAAGGACAAGAAGATCATGGTATTGGAACAGAGGGTGGATGAACTGGAGCAGTATACCAGAAGGGATGACTTGGTGATAACTGGTTTGGAAACAAGACATAGGACTTATGCCAGCGTTACTGGAGATAGAAACACAACTGAGGATGCTCCACAGGAAGAACTCCAGTCACTAGAACAACAAGTGTTGAGCTTCTTGCACAGTAAGAACATTCATATCCAAAGTGATGCAATATCAATCTGTCATACCCTTCCGAGAAAGGCAGACAAATTAAAACCGGTCATCATAGTGCGATTTACCAGTAGGAAGTACAGAAATGAGTTGTTGAGGCAAGCAAAAGAACTGAAAGGTACAAATGTGTACATAAATGAACACCTGACGAAAAAGAATGAAACAATAGCCGAAGAAGCAAGGGTGCTGAGAAAACAAAAAAAAAATCACAGCCACGTGGACAAGAAATGGTGTTGTATGGATTAGAGAGCAAGAAGGTCTGAATGCAAAAATGATCAAAGAGTTGAAAGATCTGGTGTTGCAGGGTAAAAGATGATTTATTGTGTAGCACTGACTAAATAATGGATAGTGGAAACAGTTTAACTATGGATATGGAAGTACAAATGAATTCATAAAGAAATAAATGGATTCCCATGAGAAAATATATGAACTTGACAGTAAAATAGACGAAAGTTTATTTGAGTTAAATATAAATAGTAATTATTATGCAGAAGATCAGCTAAATAATGGGTTAATTAACAATGATTCATTATCAATCATACACATAAACAGTAGAAGTTTAGTTTCCAAGATGTCAACGATAAAGGACTATTTAGGTAAATTTAAAAGTAAATTCAAAGTCATTGCCATTACTGAGACTTGGCTTTATGATGAAAGGATGACTGAAGTACAAATAGAAGGGTATGAACTTCATTTTGTAAATAGAATAAATAAAAGGGGTGGTGGTGTTGCCCTGTACATTAACAATGATTTAAAATGTAAATTAGATAAGAAAATGACTATGATGGAAGATAATGTTATTGAAATGGTAGCAGTGGAAATTATCAATGACATATCAAAAAATATAATAATCAGTTGTGTATATAGAGCACCCGGTTCTTGCATCAGGTCATTTACAGATAAAATAAACGAGTTTGTGGATCATATTAAAAACAAAACATTGTTTATGTGTGGGGACTTTAACATTAACTTAGAACATCCTGTGGCTCTTAGAACATCAAGTGATTTTTTTGATATGATATATAGTTTAGGGTTGGTTCCTTTGATAAACAAACCTACCAGGATCACAACCCAAAGTGCAACAATAATTGATAATATATTCACTAATAGAAAGGAGGACGTTGTTAAAACTGGGATATTGATGACAGATATTAGTGATCATTTACCTATTTTCGTAGTGTCTAAATATCACAATAACAATAAAAATATCATAAAACGTAATTTTATTAATTATAAAAGAAATAAATCTGTTAAAGCCCTGGAGGACCTAAATAAAGATCTTAAAATGCAGAACTGGACGGAAGTCTATGTCAGTGATGTGAACAATGCATATACATCCTTCATGAAAATACTGCTGAAATCGTTTAACAGTAGTTGTAAATTAATTAAAATAACAGGTAAAAGGGACAACCAACCATGGATGACTAATGGAATTAAAAATGCATGTGCAAAAAAAATAGTCTGTATATGAGATTCTTAAAGTTACAAACAAAGGAAGCTGAAGACAGATATAAAAAATATAAAAATAAATTAGTAACAATAATTAGGAAACAGAAGAAAGAGTACTATGGTGAGCTATTGAATAAGAACAAAGACAACATCAAGACTACATGGGGAATAATAAATAATGTGATTAACAGAGATAATACAAATGCAAGACTCCCAAACTACTTTGTAAAGGACAATAAAGACATTTATGAAGTTAAAGAAATTTCTAATGAATTCAATGATTTTTTTATAAATGTAGGAAGGAGTCTGGTGGAAAGCAAACCAATAATTCACGATACAATGAATACAATACCCAGAAATGTCAATAGTATTCTCCTTGACAAAGTAGAGCAACAAGAAATAAGAAACACTGTAAAAAACTGGGGAAGCAAAAGATCAACTGATTGTGATGATCTGGACATGGTGACTGTAAAAGCTATAATTGAATCTGTTATTGAACCATTCACTTACATCTGTAATCTGTCACTATCTACAGGAGTCTTCCCTGATTTAATGAAAATTGCCAAGGTGGTTCCATTATTTAAGAGCGGTGATAAACAGAGTTTCACTTATTACAGGCCAGTGTCACTGCTTCCACAGTTCTCCAAAATATTAGAAAAAGTGTTTGCATTAAGGTTGGACAAATTCATTGACGAAAATTCAATTTTAAATCATGAACAGTATGGCTTTAGGACCAAACATTCAACAGCAATGGCAGTTATGGATTTAGTAGATAAAATTTCATCAGCAATTGACAATAAAAACCATTTCATTAGAAATTTTATTGACTTAAAAAAGGCATTTGATGTCATTGATCATTCAAGGTTACTTCTTAAATTACACCGGTATGGAATAAGAGGGGTGGCGCATCAATGGGTTAATAGTTATTTACGCAATAGAAAACAGTTTGTTCAAATAAATAATGCTAAATCTGAATTAAAAGATATTTATTATGGTGTGCCACAAGGGTCAGTCCTCGGACCTAAACTGTTCATTTTGTTTATTAATGACCTGGTAAATGTGTCGAATTTACTTGGCACAGTTTTATTTGCGGATGATACTACATTGTTTTATTCAGGATTAAATATACATGAAGTAACTCAAGTGATAAACAGTGAATTGATTAAAGTTAAAAAATGGTTTGATATAAATAGACTGTCACTGAACCTGAACAAAACAAACTATATACTGCTTAATAACAAAAGAAGCTGTGATGTATCCTTAATGATAGATGGAATGGAAATTCAAAGGGTAAAAGAAACCAAATTTCTTGGAGTCATGTTCGATGAGAGTCTCACGTGGAAATCACATGTAGGTTATATAAAGGGGAAAATTGCCAAAGCCATAGGGGTATTATTTAGAGTCTCCCATGACAAATTGGTCTTAGGTGAAGGGTGAGACAAAGAACGGTTCGAAGGATCTTTCATGGCAGTTAAAACGAAGAGTCGGAGTACCCGGCCCGGAGGGTTACCGGGGTCCCACCCTGGAGCCAGGCCTGGGGTTGGGGCCTGTGAACGAGCGCCTGGTGGCCGGGCTTTCGCCCATGGGGCCCGGCCGGGCCCAGCCCGAACCGGATACATGGGCTCGTCCAACTGTGGACCCACCACCCGCAGGAGGAACATGAAGGGTCCAGTGCAATGCGAATCGGGTGGCAGACCAAGGCGGGAGCCTTGGCGGTCCAATCCCCGGACAAGAAAACTAGTTTTTGGGACATGGAACGTCACCTCGCTGGCGGGGAAGGAGCAGGAGCTTGTGGCAGAGGTTGAGCGGTACCGGCTAGATATAGTCGGACTCACCTCGACACATTGCATTGGCTCTGGAACCCGAGACCTGGAGAGGGGTTGGACACTCTACTTTGCTGGAGTTGCTCCGGGTGAGAGGCGGAGGGCTGGGGTTGGCTTTTTGTTAGCCCCGAGACACTCTCTGCCTGTGTGTTGGGGTTTACCCCGGGGGACAAGAGGGTAGCTTCCTTGCGCCTTTGGGTCGGGGAACGGGTCCTGACTGTTGTTTGTGCTTATGGGCCAAATATCAGTTCAGAGTACCCACCCTTTTTGGAGTCCCTGGGACGAGTGCTAGATAGTGCTCCATCAGGGGACTCCATTGTCCTGCTGGGGGACTTCAATGCTCACGTGGGCAATGACAGCTTGACCTGGAGGGGTGTGATTGGGAGGAACGGCCCACCTAATCTGAACTCGAGCGGTGTTTTGTTATTGGACTTCTGTGCAAGCCGCAGTTTGGCCATAACGACCACCATGTTCGAACATAAGGATGCCCACCGGTACACTTGGTACCAGGGCAGCCTAGGTCACAGGTCGATGATAGATTTTGTAGTCGTATCATCTGACCTGCGGCCGTATGTTTTGGACACCCGAGTGAAGAGAGGGGCGGAGCTGTCAACTGATCACCACCTGGTGGTGAGTTGGATCAGATGGCAAGGGAACATGCCGCGTAGACCTGGCAGACCCAAACGCATAGTGAGGGTCTGCTGGGAACGCCTGGCAGAAGAACCTGTCAAGACGGTCTTCAACTCCCACCTCCGGCAGAGCTTTGACCACGTCCCGAGAGCAGTGGGGGACATTGAGTCCGAGTGGGCCTTGTTCCACTCTGCGATTGTCGAGGCGGCTGTTGCTAGCTGTGGTCATAAGGTGGCCGGTGCCAGTCGTGGTGGCAACCCCCGTACCCGCTGGTGGACACCAGAGGTTCGGGGAGCCGTCAGGCTGAAGAAGGAGGCCTACAGGGCGTGGCTGGTCTGTGGGTCTCCGGAGGCAGCAGACAGGTACCGGATAGCCAAGCGGGGTGCAGCAGTGGCAGTTGCCGAGGCAAAATCTCGGGCGTGGGAGGAGTTTGGTGAGGCCATGGAGAAAGACTATCGATCGGCTCCAAAGAGGTTCTGGCAAACTGTCCGGCGCCTCAGGAGAGGAAGGAAGCAACTCGCTCACACTGTTTACAGTGGGGATGGGGAGCTGCTGACGTCAACTGAGGCTATAGTCGGACGGTGGAAGGAATACTTTGAGGAGCTCCTCAATCCCACCAATGCGCATTCCGAGGAGGAACCAGAGCTGGGAGGCCTGGGGATGGACTGTCCGATCTCGGGGGCAGAAGTTGCTGAGGTAATCAAACAACTACACAGCGGCGGAGCCCCGGGGGCGGATGAGGTTCGTCCTGGTATCTCAAGGCTATGGATGTTGTAGGGCTGTCATGGTTGACACGTCTCTACAACATTGCGTGGTCATCGGGGGCAGTTCCTAGGGAGTGGCAGACCGGGGTGGTGGTCCCCATCTTTAAGAGGGGTGACCAGAGGGTGTGTTCTAATTATAGGGGGATCACACTCCTCAGCCTCCCTGGAAAGGTCTACGCCAAGGTACTGGAGAGGAGGGTCCGATCGATAGTTGAATCTCAGATAGAGGAGGAGCAATGTGGTTTTCGTCCTGGCCGTGGAACTGTGGACCAGCTCTATACCCTTGCAAGGGTGATGGAGGGGGCATGGGAGTTTGCCCAACCAATCCACATGTGCTTTGTGGATTTGGAGAAGGCTTATGACCGTGTCCCCAGGGGCACCCTGTGGGGGACGCTCCAGGAGTATGGGGTGGGTGGCTTTCTGTTAAGGGCCATTCAGTCCCTTTACCAGAGGAGCGTGAGTTTGGTCCGCATAGCCGGTAGTAAGTCGGACCTGTTCCCAGTGAGGGTTGGACTCCGCCAGGGCTGCCCTTTGTCACCGGTTCTGTTCATCACTTTTATGGACATAATTTCTAGACGCAGCCGTGGTGTGGAGTGTGTCGAGTTTGGTGGCAGGAGAATCTCGTCTCTGCTTTTTGCAGATGATGTGGTCCTCCTAGCTTCATCCAGCTCTGACCTTCAGCTCTTGCTGGGTAGGTTCGCGGCCGAATGTGAAGCGGCTGCGATGAGGATCAGCACCTCCAAATCTGAGACCATGGTTCTCGACCGGAAAAGGGTGGCTTGCCACCTCCGGGTCTGGGGAGAGGTCCTACCTCAAGTGGAGGAGTTTAAGTATCTCGGGGTCTTGTTCACGAGTGAGGGTAGGAGGGATCGGGAGATCCACAGGCGGATTGGTTCGGCGTCTGCAGTGATGCGGACGCTGAGCCGATCTGTCGTGGGGAAGAGGGAGCTGAGCCAGAAAGCCAGGCTCTCGATTTACCGGTCGATCTACGTCCCAATCCTCACCTATGGTCATGAGCTTTGGGTAATGACCAAAAGAACGAGATCGCGGATACAAGCGGCCAAAATGAGTTTCCTCCGTAGGGTGGCCGGGCTCAGCCTTAGAGATAGGGTGAGGAGCTCGGACATTCGGGAGGGACTCGGAGTAGAACCGCTGCTCCTCCGGATCGAAAGGAGCCAGTTGAGGTGGTTTGGGCATCTGGTCAGGATGCCTCCTGGACGCCTCCCCGGGGAGGTGTTTCGGGCATGTCCTGCCGGCAGAAGGCCCCCGGGTCGACCCAGGACACGTTGGAGAGGTTACATCTCCAATCTGGTCCGGGAACGCCTTGGGGTCCTGCCGGAGGAGCTGGTGGACAAGGCCGGGGAGAGGACGGCCTGGAGCTCCCTAATTGGGATGCTGCCCCCGCGACCCGGACCCGGATAAGCGGAGGAAGACGAAGACGAAGACGAAGTTTCTACTAAATTTGTCGGGGTTGTTAACATTGTATCACTCACTGATTGAACCATATTTATTTTATTGTTTAGAAATTTGGGGAGCCACTTGCAAAACTTTTACACAACCATTGTTCATTTTGCAAAAAAGAGCATTGAGAATCATTAATAACAGTAACTATAGAGCTCACACTAATCAGTTATTCGTTAGATACAAAATACTGAAATTTCCTGACTTGGTAGAGTTGAAAATATTGCAAATAATGTACAGAGCGAATACGAGTAATCTACCAACTAATATTCAGAAAATGTTTCATAAGAGAGTAAGTGGGTACATGTTAAAAGGAACTGATGTCTTTAAGAAACCTAGATTCAGAACCAAAGTTAGGGAATGTAACATTTCTGTAAATGGTGTAAGATTGTGGAACGCCACTAACAAGGAATTTAAAGAATCAACTACACTTGCAATATTTAAAAAATGTATAAAATCTAATGTATTTAGTAATTATGAAAAGGAGAATTATAATGTCAAAGATTAGACGTGAAAATATTAGAAAGTGACTGAGGTTACACTGTGTTTGTTTGGCGGATAATTTTATTTCGTAAAAAGGGGCAGAAATCATAAGATTTTTTTCTTCTATCTGCTCCTTTTCATTCAAATGTTTTTTTTCAATATGTTAATGTATCCTGTATTTGTGTTTATTTTATACATTGTGAATGAAATAAAAGATTTAAAAAAAAACATAAGTTTTTCATTTTAAACAAACATGTATATTATGTGTTAATACAAATTGATAGAAACATGTTGTCATTAAGTAATTTGAGCTCTTCAAACATTTCAATTCAACATGATTGTTTCACTTTGTTCCAACACTGTTGTTTCACTTTGTTCCAACATTATTGTTTCACTTTGTTCCAACATTATTGTTTCACTTTGTTCGAACTCTATTCCGTAACTTACTCAGATACTAATGGGTCACTTTTATTACTACGTCTTCTTCATATTCAATTTTCATAATATATTACAAAGTCAAATACTAAATTTTTTCTACTTCAACTCAAGTCACATCATGGAAATGAAAATAAAATAAAAAAAAAAGTAACCATCATCGAAGAGAACAAAAACATTCTGCTTTGTCAAGACTAAACAATACAAAGAAACTACTCAAGTCATTTCAAATTCAGAAATGTTTTGTTCCATTAAAATTAAAATACATATTTACTGAAATGGTAAATGTGTTTCTATGCTATCTTAATGATAATACCAATTTTCTCTCAATCAAAAAGAAATTGTTGAATGTCAAAACCTTTATTTGAGTGCAATAGTATAAACAGTTATACAGCAAGTATAAAATATTTCAACATATTGTACTAACATCTCGGTCCAAAAACAGCAGCATCATAACTGCATTAAACTTAACTTTTTCTTTACCACTGCCTCGATAATACACTTCATAGTTAACAGTTCTTTAGCTCTTCACTTAGGGAAAAACAAAGAACAAAAAACAAACTAAAATTACTGAATGATGCATATTCAAAATATGTGTACATGTAACAAAAAATAAACTGCTCACAATCCACTTAACAGTGAAGCAAACTTAATAGCAGTAAAATCTCAATGTAAACAACATCTAAAAGTTGAGAGCAAAACTGAAAATAAATGCCTTCCCATGGAGCCAACCACCTCATTTGCACAACAATGAGCTTTTCTTACATGCTTAATTTTGTCTTGAGGTTTTGGGCTTTTCTGGATAGTTGAGTGGCATGCAACTCCATTACCACCTTCTGAAGCACCTCAAAAGTGTAGCGGAGCTGTGATGGGTAAGTCATGTTCAAACTGTAAAAAAGTCCAAAGAGCATGGCTGTTGCAAGTGCCACATTGTCCAGATCCTGGAGAATGACCATACCCTCAATGATGATTCCAACATCTGAAATGCCATTGTCTGGTGCATCTCTGTTGATGTAGATGCCCACTGTGGTTTTCTCAATAGCAATCATTGCAGTGGCCTCAGTAAGGTCCTGGTGAAAAAGAGAAAACATTTTAAGTTTTTGTTTTTTCCAACCATATTTATATATAATGTTTGCAGTTTCACTTTTAGTTACACGTGTAATCGGAAGGTTGCAGGTTTGATCCCGGCTCCGGACAGAGAATTTGGCTGTTGTGTCCTTGGGCAAGACACTTAACCCACCTTGCCTGCTGGTGGTGGTCAGAGGGACCGGTGGCACCAGTGCTTGGCAGCCTTGCCTTTGTCAATGCGCCCCAGGGCAGCTGTGGCTACATCGCTACAAGGACACTTGGCATGCCACTGCAAAATACATAGCAGAAACCCTGAAGAGTCTACAAGATTTCATTTTGTTTTTCTTGGAAAGATATTTGGCCCACAGCAGACCCGGTTATGTGTTTTTGCTTCTGTTAGTTGAAAAATATGAGAGAGGCCCCTTGAGAAAATAATTGTGAATTAAATTACAGTTGCAATATTGAAGAAAAAAATAGAATTCACTATTGGATAACTTTCCAGAATCGTTCGGCCCTAGCTGGGATCAAACCTGCAACCTTCCGATTACTGGACAACCCGCTGAACCTGTTGAGCTACTGCCCATAAAAGGACACACTTTGTTAGAAACTATTAAACCAAAAATGATTAAAAATAAAAGACCCTGTCTTTCCAAAACAATAGATGCAATGACCTATCCAGTGTCAACAACCAAGACTGCACTTCAGTAATGCAGGATTTGCCCCAGAAAATGAGTTAAGCCTGGCGGATTCGTCCGTCAGAGAGAGGGGTGGGTGTTGTGCGCTCCGTCCCGCAGCGCTCCTCCGTGGGTGGGGGATTGCACACTTTCTGCTGCTGTTTCTCATCAGTATCAGCTGATGGAGGGCTCTAGTTTCGTTGCGCCGTTCGTGTCAGCGGACACTGTAGGGTCGGGGAAGGAGGGCAGGGCATGACGCTTAGCCTTTCGGGCCCGTCAGGCTTATTAAGCGCTGGGGGAAACCCTGGTAATGATAATAAATACAGTTGTACATTTCTTAATCTTGATATATTGAGTCTGGAAAAATCGAGTTCATTTTTATCTATCGTACGATTTATTGATTTGATTATCGTCCCAGCCCTGTGACACATGTAACATTTTATTTCCAATATCAGCACAGACATCACCTTTTCCAAACATAAGGAGGGCAAATTTTGGTAAATGGTCTGTATTTATATAGCATCTTCTAGAGTCCAAGATCCTCCAAGGCACTATGCTACAACAGTTTAGCACACACACACACACGCACGTGCACACACACAGCGATTAGTCACAATGTAGCTGCAACAGCTGTTGGACAATTATCATATAAAAATGATAAAACAATGCATTCAGTAGAATTAGTCCACACAGACAAAAAAAAGTTCATTACATTGGATGTTTTACTAAATGCATGCAATGCATCTACACAAGTTCTTACCGTCATTGTGGCAGTTATGCATTTAAGCTTTTTGCCCTGCTCCCCAGATCGCTTTGCAAACACTCTCAGCAAACTTTCAGACAGAAGGTCCAGCTGTGACAGAAATCGTGACTGTAGAGGCATGGTTGTGATGCGCTTAAACTCTGCATTTATCTGAAGGACACAATGTTTAGTTAGTAGCACAGCCCACAGAATTTAAAAGACATTTGTAACATTAAAACCAAACTTGCCTGCCATATGATTGCATTTACTGTGCATAGTTTGTCATTAGTAGTCTGCGATCAAACATTTTGGAGACACATCCCAAAAAAGGTGAAACATTACCATTCAGGGATTCCCCCAGGGCTTTACAATCCTGGCAGGCTGTCAGGCTTTGCTTTGAGCCCCACACGACGAATGATACAGAAAATGACCTGTGTACTACACGGTCTGCCGTGCTTAAGCTTAATTTATACTTCTCCATCCGCGTCTGGACGGACGCACGCAACGCCATCATCAGTCTTTTCTAGGGCTCCCCAGCTGGCTCGCAAGGACGGACGGAGTCGAGCTCTTTCTAAACACCTGTACATTGAGGCAGAGAACACCAGCTTGTGATTGATCTAGACGTTGTTGTCGTCAACAATTTAAAACTATATATAAAACACTGGAACCCCAGGAAACTGCAGGTTTAAAAACAAACAAAAAATAAATAAATAGTACAGCTCACCACTTTAACCAAAAAATTAAACATTTTTTATGCATTTTTCTTTCCATTATACTCACCTTGATGATATATTTTTAAAGCATTAAATATGTTTATTATACATGAGGTTTAGTTAAACTCGTATCTAATGTAGATCAAATTTCTATATTTTGCTCACAAACACACTTGGTGCATCAAACTGGTAGCCCTTCATATGACGTGGTACACACTGACCAGCAAGTTGGGTGGGCAAAACGTATTCTGATAGTAATAAATTGCAGAAAATGTTGTACACATTTTCTCCTCTAATTTGTAATTCTAAAGTGAATGAATGAAAAAATATCTTTAGCAATAGAATTAAAAATGTAATGACTAAGATTATACTCATTTACTTTCAAAAACAAAATGTGTTATTGCTTGTGCGAACTTATGTGTTTTGTAGTCCATTTGAGAACTACAAATGGTGACGTGAGATGACGTCAGACACCAGCAGTGGAAAGAACGTGGCGGACAGTGTTTTTATGGCTGTGTCTCAATTCAGGGTCTGCATCCTTCGTCAGCCGGTTACGTCACAGCGCCGCGACTAGGCCTGTCCCAATTCGACGACTTCTTCAAATGCGGTCGACGAATCCGGCCTTCTTTTCACCTGAATGAAGGATGGGTCCGGTGTATCCGTCAGTGGTTTACATTTCCCAAGATGCCTTGCGGGCCGGACGGCAGAACTTTTAAAAACAATGGCGGACAGTGAAGCGGGAGCTGTTGGAGAGGATTGCGCATATAAATGTCAGTATAAACTTGAAAACTGTTAGGTTAAGGACTTTTTGTGATACATGAACGTTATTTTAGTTTGAAATGTAACAGTAAAAGTGCTTGTATTGCGGTCTCAGCTCGTATGTTCGGCCGCTCGGTGTCGTACTTCTCCCGCTACGTTTTCCCCGATTTTAATAGAAGTTTGTATTTTAGGGACAAAAGAGAAAGCCACGGACTTTATTAAGCTTAGGGCGGAGATGGACCACATGATCACTGGAGCAAAGTATTCGGCGGCTGTGGCATGGAGGTACAATAACATCTCATTTTAAAACTGTCGTTTGAGTTTAGTTTTTTCTGCGAAAACATGAAAGGAATAACCCGTTGTCCTCTTTTCTCTTCCTGTTTCTTTTCTTACATGTTTGTTAAGACTATTCTGGAGGAAATGGGCATCCAGGGGAAGGTGACAGCGATGACCAGCTTCTGGAGCTGATCAGGGAGGACATGAGGCTGCAGAGGGAGGCAGAGCAGCAGAGGGCACAGGAGAGAAGGAAGAACTTTGACAGCTTTTTACTTTGCTAGAAAAAATGGTTAAGAACGATTAAACATGTACATATAAAAGAAATATCTAAATAAAATCTGTATTCAACTCTTGAATTTTATTTTTGTTTACAAATGTGAATTGTTTAATATTACAGGGTATCCCCTGAGTCTTGAAAAGTCTTAAAAGGTGATAAATCGGTTTTGGTCAAATTAAGACCCTTAGAAAGATATTAAAAACTATTATCACATCTTTGCTCTGCTGGTCGAAAGTATTTTCTCTGAATTAGCTCTCCAACAGTCAAGGAAATGATTAAAAGGCAAAACTTCGAGCTCCATCGCTTAAAGTTCCTTTTCCTTTCTGCTCAGCGCTTCCACGGTTGCTAGGCGACGGAACGTTCGCCGAGGGAGTGGCGGGAATTAATGAAGGCTAGGCCTGTCCAAATTCACAGCCGTTAACATCCGGTCTACTCTGCCGACGGAGGACCCAGCCCACGTCGGCCGAGTAGGCTGGGTCCTTTGAAGGATGCAGACCCTGAATTGAGACACAGCGTGTAAGTGAAAGGAGGCTTTTAGTTAAAAAAGGTTCACAGTCAGACATGTGGACTTGATTTGATAACGCTGCCCTCTCGCACCACACTTCTAGCAGCAAAATGGCAAGCTTGTGGGAGCCAGTCACGTCTGCATGCTAAAATTCGACCAGGCTCCCGCTAGCTTGTCAATTGTCCGAGTAAACTAATCACATGTATCGTTTAAAATATTTAAACACTTGTAGCGGTAACTTATTTACGCACCAAAACTCGCCGCTTCAATTGCATATCAGCACAAAATTGATGCTCACCCACCAAGGTCCCAATGCAGAGGTGCCGACAGAAATGAAGGTTAAAAAAAAAATGCTGCCGCTACCGGCCGCTACCAATCAAAGGACCCCATAGCTACGCAACAAGGTGCCTGATTGAAAGTCGAACCCGTAGTAAAAATATTAAACTTCAGCAAATTTTAGAGATGATTTAACGTTTTGTGCTTACCACAAAATGTTGAAGCCACAATTTGTCAGCTGACTCCAGGTTGAACATGAAAGGATATGTCTCTCAATCTGCAGAAAAAAAAGAGAGGGGGAGGGGTAAACTTATGGCGCAGATGCCAGTAACTGAAACTATTTATTAGATAAATATTAACATAACAGTACGGTTAACACACAATGTGACTGAACTGTAATTTGGTAAAACCAATTTCCATAGAAAAATATTATAATATGAGCGCTGTAGTTAGACTAAATGATGTGGACTGAACCAATGTCTAAATGAAATGGCGCAAATTACTTGATAGACAAAACAACATGAGCAAAAATGTTCACAACACTAAATTAACGTTAACATGACATGGCGATGACTCTACAAACATTTAACTGAGGTTTCAACACTTACCACACACAGCGGCAAGCAGCTCCACACACAGACGGTTCCACTGGAAGTGAAATGGACGGTTACCCTTCCCTTTCTACCAGAAATTCAAAGCGCGCAATTTGAGATCACGTGCGGTATCACGAGATTTAACTGCTTCACTATTGATTCGTTTTACTTCAAGGTGAAGGAAACAATTTCATATACACGCTCTGCACATCATGTAGTTTCTACACTATACATTTACATTTAACTATAACACATGAAGCAATCATGTTTAAAAAAAGCAATATGCTTACATAAATCCAAGAGATGCCCATTTTCATTTTTTCAGTGTGGAAGCAGAGGCTATATCAAGTGTAATACTAGAAAAATTGCATTTATTGCACAAATGCTGTTTGAATGCTGGATAGCTGAAACTGTAAGCTGAAGCTGCTGAACAGCTGAACTGAAGCTGAAACAAAGCAAAACTGTCAAAATGAGCTCAATGTCTTGAAAGATGTAGAAGCAAAAAGCACCAACAAGCAAATAAAGCACAAAAAGTAAGTGAAGAATAGAGAAAAATAATGCTAAATAGCAAAAAAAAAAAAAAAAAAAATACTTTAATCTGTGAACATTGTATAAAAATCTGGACAGCTTAAATGTCTAAACACCTGTTATATCAGTTGGACAAGTTTAACAGTTTAATCTTTACATTTAGCTGAACTGTGAAATTAGCAGTATATGCTAAATTTGCTAACTGATTGCTGAAGTTGTTGAATAGCTGAAGTAAGCTGAAACTAAGCTAAACTGTTAAATGAGCTGAATGTAGTGAAAGATGTGAAAGCAAAAAGCACAAAGAAGCAAAAAAGCACAAAAAGTAAGTGAAGAATCAAGAAAACTAATCCTAAATAGCAGAAAACTCAAATCTGTGAACACTGTTTAAAAAAATTGGACAGCTCAAATGTGTAAACACCTGTTATTTCAGTAGGACTAGTTTAACAGTTTAATTTTTACATTTAGCTGAACTGTGAAATTAGCAGTATATGCTAAATTTGGTAACTGATTGCTGAAGTTGTTGAATAGCTGAAGTAAGCTGAAACTAAGCTAAACTGTTAAATGAGCTGAAGGTAGTGAAAGATGTGAAAGCAAAAAGCACAAAGAAGCAAAAAAGCACAAAAAGTAAGTGAAGAATCAAGAAAACTAATTCTAAATAGCAGAAAACTCAAATCTGTGAACACTGTCTAAAAAAATTGGACAGGTAAAATGTCTAAACACCTGTTATTTTAGTAGGACTAGTTAAACAGTTTAATTTTTACATTTAGCTGGACTGTGAAATTAGCATCAAATGCTGAATTCAGAAACTAATTGCTGAAGCTGAAACTAAGCAAAACTGTTAAAATGAGCTGAATGTTTTGAAAGATTTAGAAGCAAAAAGCACCAAAATGTAAATAAAGCACAAAAAGTGAAGACCGGACAAATCAATCCTAAACAGCAGAAAACTGAAATCTGAACATTATTTAAAAATCTGGACAGCAAAAAGGTCTAAACACTTGTTGTTTGAGTAGGACTAGTTTAACAGTTTAATTTTTAGTTGAACTGTGAAATGAGTAGCATAAGCCGAATTCAGAAACGGATTGCTGAAGTTGTTGAATAGCTGAAGTAAGCTGAAACTAAGCTAAACTGTTAAATGAGCTGAACGTAGTGAAAGATGTGAAAGCAAAAAGCACAAAGAAGCAAAAAAAAAAGCACAAAAAGTAAGTGAAGAATCAAAAAAACTAATTCTAAATAGCAGAAAACTCAAATCTGTGAACACTCTCTAAAAGAATTGGACAGGTAAAATGTCTAAACACCTGTTATTTTAGTAGGACTAGTTCAACAGTTTAATTTTTACATTTAGCTGAACTGTGAAATTAGCATCAAATGCTGAATTCAGAAACTAATTGCTGAAGCTGAAACTAAGCAAAACTGTTAAAATGAGCTGAATGTTTTGAAAGATTTAGAAGCAAAAAGCACCAAAATGTAAATAAAGCACAAAAAGTGAAGACCGGACAAATCAATCCTAAACAGCAGAAAACTGAAATCTGAACATTATTTAAAAATCTGGAAGCAAAAAGTTGTAAACACTTGTTGTTTGAGTAGGACTAGTTTAACAGTTTAATTTTTAGTTGAACTGTGAAATGAGTAGCATAAGCCGAATTCAGAAACGGATTGCTGAAGTTGTTGAATAGCTGAAGTAAGCTGAAACTAAGCTAAACTGTTAAATGAGCTGAACGTAGTGAAAGATGTGAAAGCAAAAAGCACAAAGAAGCAAAAAAAAAGCACAAAAAGTAAGTGAAGAATCAAAAAAACTAATTCTAAATAGCAGAAAACTCAAATCTGTGAACACTGTCTAAAAGAATTGGACAGGTAAAATGTCTAAACACCTGTTATTGTAGTAGGACTAGTTCAACAGTTTAATTTTTACATTTAGCTGAACTGTGAAATTAGCATCAAATGCTGAATTCAGAAACTATTTGCTGAAGCTGAAACTAAGCAAAACTGTTAAAATGAGCTGAATGTTTTGAAAGATTTAGAAGCAAAAAGCACCAAAATGTAAATAAAGCACAAAAAGTGAAGACCGGACAAATCAATCCTAAACAGCAGAAAACTGAAATCTGAACATTATTTAAAAATCTGGACAGCAAAATGGTCTAAACACTTGTTGTTTGAGTAGGACTAGTTTAACAGTTTAATTTTTAGTTGAACTGTGAAATGAGTAGCATAAGCCGAATTCAGAAACGGATTGCTGAAGTTGTTGAATAGCTGAAGTAAGCTGAAACTAAGCTAAACTGTTAAATGAGCTGAACGTAGTGAAAGATGTGAAAGCAAAAAGCACAAAGAAGCAAAAAAAAAAGCACAAAAAGTAAGTGAAGAATCAAAAAAAAATAATTCTAAATAGCAGAAAACTCAATTCTGTGAACACTCTCTAAAAGAATTGGACAGGTAAAATGTCTAAACACCTGTTATTTTAGTAGGACTAGTTCAACAGTTTAATTTTTACATTTAGCTGAACTGTGAAATTAGCATCAAATGCTGAATTCAGAAACTAATTGCTGAAGCTGAAACTAAGCAAAACTGTTAAAATGAGCTGAATGTTTTGAAAGATTTAGAAGCAAAAAGCACCAAAATGTAAATAAAGCACAAAAAGTGAAGACCGGACAAATCAATCCTAAACAGCAGAAAACTGAAATCTGAACATTATTTAAAAATCTGGAAGCAAAAAGTTGTAAACACTTGTTGTTTGAGTAGGACTAGTTTAACAGTTTAATTTTTAGTTGAACTGTGAAATGAGTAGCATAAGCCGAATTCAGAAACGGATTGCTGAAGTTGTTGAATAGCTGAAGTAAGCTGAAACTAAGCTAAACTGTTAAATGAGCTGAACGTAGTGAAAGATGTGAAAGCAAAAAGCACAAAGAAGCAAAAAAAAGCACAAAAAGTAAGTGAAGAATCAAAAAAACTAATTCTAAATAGCAGAAAACTCAAATCTGTGAACACTGTCTAAAAGAATTGGACAGGTAAAATGTCTAAACACCTGTTATTGTAGTAGGACTAGTTCAACAGTTTAATTTTTACATTTAGCTGAACTGTGAAATTAGCATCAAATGCTGAATTCAGAAACTATTTGCTGAAGCTGAAACTAAGCAAAACTGTTAAAATGAGCTGAATGTTTTGAAAGATTTAGAAGCAAAAAGCACCAAAATGTAAATAAAGCACAAAAAGTGAAGACCGGACAAATCAATCCTAAACAGCAGAAAACTGAAATCTGAACATTATTTAAAAATCTGGACAGCAAAATGGTCTAAACACTTGTTGTTTGAGTAGGACTAGTTTAACAGTTTAATTTTTAGTTGAACTGTGAAATGAGTAGCATAAGCCGAATTCAGAAACGGATTGCTGAAGTTGTTGAATAGCTGAAGTAAGCTGAAACTAAGCTAAACTGTTAAATGAGCTGAACGTAGTGAAAGATGTGAAAGCAAAAAGCACAAAGAAGCAAAAAAAAAAGCACAAAAAGTAAGTGAAGAATCAAAAAAAAAATAATTCTAAATAGCAGAAAACTCAATTCTGTGAACACTCTCTAAAAGAATTGGACAGGTAAAATGTCTAAACACCTGTTATTTTAGTAGGACTAGTTCAACAGTTTAATTTTTACATTTAGCTGAACTGTGAAATTAGCATCAAATGCTGAATTCAGAAACTATTTGCTGAAGCTGAAACTAAGCAAAACTGTTAAAATGAGCTGAATGTTTTGAAAGATTTAGAAGCAAAAAGCACCAAAATGTAAATAAAGCACAAAAAGTGAAGACCGGACAAATCAATCCTAAACAGCAGAAAACTGAAATCTGAACATTATTTAAAAATTTGGACAGCAAAAAGGTCTAAACACTTGTTGTTTGAGTAGGACTAGTTTAACAGTTTAATTTTTAGTTGAACTGTGAAATGAGTAGCATAAGCCGAATTCAGAAACGGATTTCTGAAGTTGTTTAATAGCTGAAGTAAGCTGAAACTAAGCTAAACTGTTAAATGAGCTGAACGTAGTGAAAGATGTGAAAGCAAAAAGCACAAAGAAGCAAAAAAAAAAAAAAAGCACAAAAAGTAAGTGAAGAATCAAAAAAACTAATTCTAAATAGCAGAAAACTCAAATCTGTGAACACTGTCTAAAAAAACTGGACAGGTAAAATGTCTAAACACCTGTTATTTTAGTAGGACTAGTTCAACAGTTTAATTTTTACATTTAGCTGAACTGTGAAATTAGCATCATATGCTGAATTCAGAAACTAATTGCTGAAGCTGAAACTAAGCAAAACTGTTAAAATGAGCTGAATGTTTTGAAAGATTTAGAAGCAAAAAGCACCAAAATGTAAATAAAGCACAAAAAGTGAAGACCGGACAAATCAATCCTAAACAGCAGAAAACTGAAAACTGAACATTATTTAAAAATCTGGAAGCAAAAAGGTGTAAACACTTGTTGTTTGAGTAGGACTAGTTTAACAGTTTAATTTTTTGTTGAACTGTGAAATGAGTAGCATAAGCCGAATTCAGAAACGGATTGCTGAAGTTGTTGAATAGCTGAAGTAAGCTGAAACTAAGCTAAACTGTTAAATGAGCTGAACGTAGTGAAAGATGTGAAAGCAAAAAGCACAAAGAAGCAAAAAAAAAGCACAAAAAGTAAGTGAAGAATCAAGAAAACTAATTCTAAATAGCAGAAAACTCAAATCTGTGAACACTGTCTAAAAAAATTGGACAGGTAAAATGTCTAAACACCTGTTATTTTAGTAGGACTAGTTAAACAGTTTAATTTTTACATTTAGCTGGACTGTGAAATTAGCATCAAATGCTGAATTCAGAAACTAATTGCTGAAGCTGAAACTAAGCAAAACTGTTAAAATGAGCTGAATGTTTTGAAAGATTTAGAAGCAAAAAGCACCAAAATGTAAATAAAGCACAAAAAGTGAAGACCGGACAAATCAATCCTAAACAGCAGAAAACTGAAATCTGAACATTATTTAAAAATCTGGACAGCAAAAAGGTCTAAACACTTGTTGTTTGAGTAGGACTAGTTTAACAGTTTATTTTTTATATTTAGTTGAACTGTGAAATTAGCAGTATATGCTAAATTTGCTAACTGATTGCTGAAGTTGTTGAATAGCTGAAGTAAGCTGAAACTAAGCTAAACTGTTAAATGAGCTGAATGTAGTGAAAGATGTGAAAGCAAAAAGCACAAAGAAGCAAAAAAAAAAAGCACAAAAAGTAAGTGAAGAATCAAGAAAACTAATCCTAAATAGCAGAAAACAAATCTGTGAAAACTGTTTAAAAAATTGGACAGCTAAAATGTCTAAACACCTGTTATTTCAGTAGGACTAGTTTAAAAGTTTAATTTTTACATTTAGCTGAACTGTGAAATAAGCATCATATGCTGAATTCAGAAACTAATTGCTGAAGCTGAAACAAAGCAAAACTGTTCAAATGAGCTGACTAGCGTTAAATTGTCAGCTATGCTGCTACTTTAGTTTTAAGTGTATGGGGTTGGTTGGTTGGTTGGTTGGATGAATGGATGGATGGATGGATGGATGGATGGATGGTTGGTCTGTTGATCTGTTGGATGGATTGATGGATGGATGGATGGATGGATGGATGAATGGATGGATGGATGGATGGATGGATGGATGGATGGATGGTTGGTTGGTTGGTTGGTTGGTTGGTTGGTTGGATGGATGGATGGATGGATGGATGGTTGGTCTGTTGGTTAGTTGGTTGGTTGCTTGGATGGATGGAGGGATTGAAGGATGGATGGATGGATGGATGAATGGATGGTTGGTCTGTTGGTCGGTTGGATGGATGGTTGGATGGATGGATGGATGGTTGGATGGATGGATGGATGGTTGGTTGGTTGGTTGGATGGATGGATGGATGGATGGATGCAGGGATAGGACGGATGGATGGATGGATGGATGGTTGGTTGGCTGGATGGATGGATGGATGGATGGTTGGTTGAATGGTTGGTTGGATGGATGGATGGATTCCTTAGGCCTAGCCGATCGATTTGATGCCTCACATGCGTGGGTGTGTAATTCCATTTAGCCGGAAGATGATTGACCTCTCTCAACCAATCAGGGAGCTGGGAGGGAGCAGGGCACTTTCCCACCTTCTGACGGTCAATCAAATTGAACATGTTTCTAGTTTGAAGTACAAATGGTTCAAAAAGATCAAAAACAGGAGTCTGTTATTGGCTCAACATTCAGCTTTTTAATATTCATTCCTATGAGACTTGATTAAAGTGATATGTAGCTTCTTGTGTTGCCATGGTAACAGATAACGCATTTAAAATTGAATACAAGATTCCTGAGACCAAACTGGTCGATTTGATGTGTCATTTGTGTGGGTGCTGGATCCTGATTGGACAGAAAATGGTTGAACACTCTCAACCAATCAGAGAGCAGCACTGTTTTCCCGCCTTTTCCCCTTGGCTGTTGGAGGCCTGCAGCTGTACTCCTGTTAATGAGAGAAGCCTTAAAATCTGTCCTTCAGAAGTGAAATTGGACCTGTCAAACTTCTCATCACCATTCGAAAAGTACTGCACCGATTTGAAAAATTCAAAAAGCGTGAGTGGCAGAAGACTTTGATGATCATCTGTGCCGATTTGTATGTGCCTACCATGAATTATCTAGAAGCTATGACGAGAAACTTTTAGCTGTGTGAAGCCGATCTCAGGAGAAAATCTCTCTTCCTTTAACATGGGTTTCAATGAGACAGAATCTGGGTCTCTCCTCCTTCTGAGGCTTGTAGCTAAAGAACGGTAACACCTACAGAGAAAATGAAACCCATTCTGAAAAGCTGACAAAAATTCCTACTTTTTGAGTTATAATTTGTTTTGGTAATCCAAACGGTCTGGGGGTAGTAAAGAGTTGTTCACAGAAGATGTGAAGTTCAAAAGTTAGAGTGCGGAATCTTCAGTTTACAGTGGGGAGAGACATTTTTTTAAATTTGAATTTTCTCAAACAAGTTAACCATACGACCACAATGTTTGGAGTACAGTCATGGATTATAGCTCAAAACGAAGGTATTTTTGTTAGCTGTAAGCCAGTGTGTGTTTCATTTCAATCGGACCTACGGTTCTCTTGCTACAATGCCAGAAATGGAGCAAGGGAGGGTCACTGCTCCTATCTTTCCCCATTATAACTTTTGTGAATTTTTCTGAAAATTTCAAGTCGTACCTCAACTTCTACCTGCGATTTTAGAAAAACCGTAAAAGATATCAAAAAGCCTCTTTAATATGTTAAACAGGAAAGTCTTGTGAGTTTGTTAAACTTTGAATGAAGTCTCTGACTTAAAAGGAACCCAGTAGAGTTTTAGGTCAAAAAGGTGATAGGAATTTGCTGAAAATTGACCAATCCCATTCATTTCAATGGGAATTTTTTTGCAGAAAAAGCTTAATAACTCGAAAAATTTTAAAGATATCAATGCCAAAAGTAATAGCCGGAAAGAGCTTAACGAGCTGAACGTTTTGGTATAAAATAGTTGAAATAGCTCAAAATTTGAAGGAGAAGAAGCGGTTCAAAAAGTGTACGGAAGCAGAATAAGAAGAAGAAGAAGAAGAAGAAGAAGAACTAGAAAAATTGCATTTATTGCACAAATGCTGTTTGAATGCTGGATAGCTGAAACTGTAAGCTGAAGCTGCTGAACAGCTGAGCTGAAGCTGCTGAACAGCTTAACTGAAGCTGAAACAAAGCAAAACTGTCAAAATGAGCTGAATGTCTTGAAAGATGTAGAAGCAAAAAGCACCAACAAGCAAATAAAGCACAAAAAGTAAGTGAAGAATAGAGAAAAATAATGCTAAATAGCAAGAAAAAAAACTTTAATCTGTGAACATTGTATAAAAATCTGGACAGCTTAAATGTCTAAACACCTGTTATATCAGTTGGACAAGTTTAACAGTTTAATCTTTACATTTAGCTGAACTGTGAAATTAGCAGTATATGCTAAATTTGCTAACTGATTGCTGAAGTTGTTGAATAGCTGAAGTAAGCTGAAACTAAGCTAAACTGTTAAATGAGCTGAATGTAGTGAAAGATGTGAAAGCAAAAAGCACAAAGAAGCAAAAAAGCACAAAAAGTAAGTGAAGAATCAAGAAAACTAATCCTAAATAGCAGAAAACTCAAATCTGTGAACACTGTTTAAAAAAATTGGACAGCTAAAATGTGTAAACACCTGTTATTTCAGTAGGACTAGTTTAACAGTTTAATTTTTACATTTAGCTGAACTGTGAAATTAGCAGTATATGCTAAATTTGGTAACTGATTGCTGAAGTTGTTGAATAGCTGAAGTAAGCTGAAACTAAGCTAAACTGTTAAATGAGCTGAATGTAGTGAAAGATGTGAAAGCAAAAAGCACAAAGAAGCAAAAAAGCACACAAAGTAAGTGAAGAATCAGGAAAACTAATTCTAAATAGCAGAAAACTCAAATCTGTGAACACTGTTTAAACAAATTGGACAGCTAAAATGTGTAAACACCTGTTATTTCAGTAGGACTAGTTTAACAGTTTAATTTTTACATTTAGCTGAACTGTGAAATTAGGATCTTATGCTAAATTTGGTAACTGATTGCTGAAGTTGTTGAATAGCTGAAGTAAGCTGAAACTAAGCTAAACTGTTAAATGAGCTGAATGTAGTGAAAGATGTGAAAGCAAAAAGCACAAAGAAGCAAAAAAGCACAAAAAGTAAGTGAAGAATCAAGAAAACTAATCCTAAATAGCAGAAAACTCAAATCTGTGAACACTGTTTAAACAAATTGGACAGCTAAAATGTGTAAACACCTGTTATTTCAGTAGGACTAGTTTAACAGTTTAATTTTTACATTTAGCTGAACTGTGAAATTAGCAGTATATGCTAAATTTGGTAACTGATTGCTGAAGTTGTTGAATAGCTGAAGTAAGCTGAAACTAAGCTAAACTGTTAAATGAGCTGAATGTAGTGAAAGATGTGAAAGCAAAAAGCACAAAGAAGCAAAAAAGCACAAAAAGTAAGTGAAGAATCAAGAAAACTAATTCTAAATAGCAGAAAACTCAAATCTGTGAACACTGTCTAAAAAATTTGGACAGGTAAAATGTCTAAACACCTGTTATTGTAGTAGGACTAGTTCAACAGTTTAATTTTTACATTTAGCTGAACTGTGAAATTAGCATCAAATGCTGAATTCAGAAACTAATTGCTGAAGCTGAAACTAAGCAAAACTGTTAAAATGAGCTGAATGTTTTGAAAGATTTAGAAGCAAAAAGCACCAAAATGTAAATAAAGCACAAAAAGTGAAGACCGGACAAATCAATCCTAAACAGCAGAAAACTGAAATCTGAACATTATTTAAAAATCTGGACAGCAAAAAGGTCTAAACACTTGTTGTTTGAGTAGGACTAGTTTAACAGTTTAAATTTTAGTTGAACTGTGAAATGAGTAGCATAAGCCGAATTCAGAAACGGATTGCTGAAGTTGTTGAATAGCTGAAGTAAGCTGAAACTAAGCTAAACTGTTAAATGAGCTGAACGTAGTGAAAGATGTGAAAGCAAAAAGCACCAAGAAGCAAAAAAAGCACAAAAAGTAATTGAAGAATCAAAAAAACTAATCCTAAATAGCAGAAAAGTCAAATCTGTGAACACTGTTTAAAAAAATTGGACAGCTAAAATGTGTAAACACCTGTTATTTCAGTAGGACTAGTTTAACAGTTTAATTTTTACATTTAGCTGAACTGTGAAATTAATATCATATGCTGAACTCAGAAACTAATTGCTGAAGCTGAAACTAAGCTAAACTGTTAAAATGAGCTGAATGTTTTGAAAGATTTAGAAGCAAAAAGCACCAAAATGTAAATAAAGCACAAAAAGTGAAGAACGGACAAAACAATCCTAAACCTCAGAAAACTGAAATCTGAACATTTTTAAAAATCTGGACAGCAAAAAGGTCTAAACACTTGTTGTTTGAGTAGGACTAGTTTAACAGTTTAATTTTTATATTTAGTTGAACTGTGAAATGAGTAGCATAAGCCGAATTCAGAAACGAATTGCTGAAGTTGTTGAATAGCTGAAGTAAGCTGAAACTAAGCTAAACTGTCAAAATGAGCTGAATGTAGTGAAAGATGTGAAAGCAAAAAGCACAAAGAAGCAAAAAAAGCACAAAAAGTAAGTGAAGAATCAAGAAAACTAATCCTAAATAGCAGAAAACTCAAATCTGTGAACACTGTTTAAAAAAATTGGACAGCTTAAATGTCTAAACACCTGTTATTTCAGTAGGACTAGTTTCACAGTTTAATTTTTACATTTAGCTGAACTGTGAAATTAGGATCTTATGCTAAATTTGCTAACTGATTGCTGAAGTTGTTGAATAGCTGAAGTAAGCTGAAACTAAGCTAAACTGTTAAATGAGCTGAATGTAGTGAAAGATGTGAAAGCAAAAAGCACAAAGAAGCAAAAAAGCACAAAAAGTAAGTGAAGAATCAAGAAAACTAATCCTAAATAGCAGAAAACTCAAATCTGTGAACACTGTTTAAACAAATTGGACAGCTAAAATGTGTAAACACCTGTTATTTCAGTAGGACTAGTTTAACAGTTTAATTTTTACATTTAGCTGAACTGTGAAATTAGCAGTATATGCTAAATTTGGTAACTGATTGCTGAAGTTGTTGAATAGCTGAAGTAAGCTGAAACTAAGCTAAACTGTTAAATGAGCTGAATGTAGTGAAAGATGTGAAAGCAAAAAGCACAAAGAAGCAAAAAAAAAGCACAAAAAGTAAGTGAAGAATCAAAAAAACTAATTCTAAATAGCAGAAAACTCAAATCTGTGAACACTGTCTAAAAGAATTGGACAGGTAAAATGTCTAAACACCTGTTATTTTAGTAGGACTAGTTCAACAGTTTAATTTTTACATTTAGCTGAACTGTGAAATTAGCATCAAATGCTGAATTCAGAAACTAATTGCTGAAGCTGAAACTAAGCAAAACTGTTAAAATGAGCTGAATGTTTTGAAAGATTTAGAAGCAAAAAGCACCAAAATGTAAATAAAGCACAAAAAGTGAAGACCGGACAAATCAATCCTAAACAGCAGAAAACTGAAATCTGAACATTATTTAAAAACCTGGACAGCAAAAAGGTCTAAACACTTGTTGTTTGAGTAGGACTACTTTAACAGTTTAATTTTTAGTTGAACTGTGAAATGAGTAGCATAAGCCGAATTCAGAAACGGATTGCTGAAGTTGTTGAATAGCTGAAGTAAGCTGAAACTAAGCTAAACTGTTAAATGAGCTGAACGTAGTGAAAGATGTGAAAGCAAAAAGCACAAAGAAGCAAAAAAAAGCACAAAAAGTAAGTGAAGAATCAAAAAAACTAATTCTAAATAGCAGAAAACTCAAATCTGTGAACACTGTCTATAAGAATTGGACAGGTAAAATGTCTAAACACCTGTTATTGTAGTAGGACTAGTTCAACAGTTTAATTTTTACATTTAGCTGAACTGTGAAATTAGCATCATATGCTGAATTCAGAAACTAATTGCTGAAGCTGAAACTAAGCAAAACTGTTAAAATGAGCTGAATGTTTTGAAAGATTTAGAAGCAAAAAGCACCAAAATGTAAATAAAGCACAAAAAGTGAAGACCGGACAAATCAATCCTAAACAGCAGAAAACTGAAATCTGAACATTATTTAAAAATCTGGAAGCAAAAAGGTGTAAACACTTGTTGTTTGAGTAGGACTAGTTTAACAGTTTAATTTTTTGTTGAACTGTGAAATGAGTAGCATAAGCCGAATTCAGAAACGGATTGCTGAAGTTGTTGAATAGCTGAAGTAAGCTGAAACTAAGCTAAACTGTTAAATGAGCTGAACGTAGTGAAAGATGTGAAAGCAAAAAGCACAAAGAAGCAAAAAAAAGCACAAAAAGTAAGTGAAGAATCAAAAAAACTAATTCTAAATAGCAGAAAACTCAAATCTGTGAACACTGTCTAAAAGAATTGGACAGGTAAAATGTCTAAACACCTGTTATTGTAGTAGGACTAGTTCAACAGTTTAATTTTTACATTTAGCTGAACTGTGAAATTAGCATCAAATGCTGAATTCAGAAACTATTTGCTGAAGCTGAAACTAAGCAAAACTGTTAAAATGAGCTGAATGTTTTGAAAGATTTAGAAGCAAAAAGCACCAAAATGTAAATAAAGCACAAAAAGTGAAGACCGGACAAATCAATCCTTAACAGCAGAAAACTGAAATCTGAACATTATTTAAAAATCTGGACAGCAAACAGGTCTAAACACTTGTTGTTTGAGTAGGACTAGTTTAACAGTTTAATTTTTAGTTGAACTGTGAAATGAGTAGCATAAGCCGAATTCAGAAACGGATTGCTGAAGTTGTTGAATAGTTGAAGTAAGCTAAAACTAAGCTAAACTGTTAAATGAGCTGAACGTAGTGAAAGATGTGAAAGCAAAAAGCACAAAGAAGCAAAAAAAAAAGCACAAAAAGTAAGTGAAGAATCAAAAAAACTAATTCTAAATAGCAGAAAACTCAAATCTGTGAACACTGTCTAAAAGAATTGGACAGGTAAAATGTCTAAACACCTGTTATTGTAGTAGGACTAGTTCAACAGTTTAATTTTTACATTTAGCTGAACTGTGAAATTAGCATCAAATGCTGAATTCAGAAACTATTTGCTGAAGCTGAAACTAAGCAAAACTGTTAAAATGAGCTGAATGTTTTGAAAGATTTAGAAGCAAAAAGCACCAAAATGTAAATAAAGCACAAAAAGTGAAGACCGGACAAATCAATCCTAAACAGCAGAAAACTGAAATCTGAACATTATTTAAAAATTTGGACAGCAAAAAGGTCTAAACACTTGTTGTTTGAGTAGGACTAGTTTAATTTTTAGTTGAACTGTGAAATGTGTAGCATAAGCCGAATTCAGAAACGGATTGCTGAAGTTGTTGAATAGCTGAAGTAAGCTGAAACTAAGCTAAACTGTTAAATGAGCTGAACGTAGTGAAAGATGTGAAAGCAAAAAGCACAAAGAAGCAAAAAAAAGCACAAAAAGTAAGTGAAGAATCAAAAAAAACTAATTCTAAATAGCAGAAAACTCAAATCTGTGAACACTGTCTAAAAGAATTGGACAGGTAAAATGTCTAAACACCTGTTATTTTAGTAGGACTAGTTCAACAGTTTAATTTTTACATTTAGCTGAACTGTGAAATTAGCATCATATGCTGAATTCAGAAACTAATTGCTGAAGCTGAAACTAAGCAAAACTGTTAAAATGAGCTGAATGTTTTGAAAGATTTAGAAGCAAAAAGCACCAAAATGTAAATAAAGCACAAAAAGTGAAGACCGGACAAATCAATCCTAAACAGCAGAAAACTGAAAACTGAACATTATTTAAAAATCTGGAAGCAAAAAGGTGTAAACACTTGTTGTTTGAGTAGGACTAGTTTAACAGTTTAATTTTTTGTTGAACTGTGAAATGAGTAGCATAAGCCGAATTCAGAAACGGATTGCTGAAGTTGTTGAATAGCTGAAGTAAGCTGAAACTAAGCTAAACTGTTAAATGAGCTGAACGTAGTGAAAGATGTGAAAGCAAAAAGCACAAAGAAGCAAAAAAAAAAAAAGCACAAAAAGTAAGTGAAGAATCAAAAAAAACTAATTCTAAATAGCAGAAAAGTCAAATCTGTGAACACTGTTTAAAAAAATTGGACAGCTAAAATGTGTAAACACCTGTTATTTCAGTAGGACTAGTTTAACAGTTTAATTTTTACATTTAGCTGAACTGTGAAATTAGCAGTATATGCTAAATTTGGTAACTGATTGCTGAAGTTGTTGAATAGCTGAAGTAAGCTGAAACTAAGCTAAACTGTTAAATGAGCTGAATGTAGTGAAAGATGTGAAAGCAAAAAGCACAAAGAAGCAAAAAAGCACAAAAAGTAAGTGAAGAATCAAGAAAACTAATTCTAAATAGCAGAAAACTCAAATCTGTGAACACTGTCTAAAAAAATTGGACAGGTAAAATGTCTAAACACCTGTTATTTTAGTAGGACTAGTTCAACAGTTTAATTTTTTACATTTAGCTGAACTGTGAAATTAGCATCAAATGCTGAATTCAGAAACTAATTGCTGAAGCTGAAACTAAGCAAAACTGTTAAAATGAGCTGAATGTTTTGAAAGATTTAGAAGCAAAAAGCACCAAAATGTAAATAAAGCACAAAAAGTGAAGACCGGACAAATCAATCCTAAACAGCAGAAAACTGAAATCTGAACATTATTTAAAAATCTGGACAGCAAAAAGGTGTAAACACTTGTTGTTTGAGTAGGACTAGTTTAACAGTTTAATTTTTAGTTGAACTGTGAAATGAGTAGCATAAGCCGAATTCAGAAACGGATTGCTGAAGTTGTTGAATAGCTGAAGTAAGCTGAAACTAAGCTAAACTGTTAAATGAGCTGAACGTAGTGAAAGATGTGAAAGCAAAAAGCACAAAGAAGCAAAAAAAAAAAAGCACAAAAAGTAAGTGAAGAATCAAAAAAACTAATTCTAAATAGCAGAAAAGTCAAATCTGTGAACACTGTTTAAAAAAATTGGACAGCTAAAATGTGTAAACACCTGTTATTTCAGTAGGACTAGTTTAACAGTTTAATTTTTACATTTAGCTGAACTGTGAAATTAATATCATATGCTGAATTCAGAAACTAATTGCTGAAGCTGAAACTAAGCTAAACTGTTAAAATGAGCTGAATGTTTTGAAAGATTTAGAAGCAAAAAGCACCAAAATGTAAATAAAGCACAAAAAGTGAAGAACGGACAAAACAATCCTAAACCTCAGAAAACTGAAATCTGAACATTTTTAAAAATCTGGACAGCAAAAAGGTCTAAACACTTGTTGTTTGAGTAGGACTAGTTTAACAGTTTAATTTTTATATTTAGTTGAACTGTGAAATGAGTAGCATAAGCCGAATTCAGAAACGAATTGCTGAAGTTGTTGAATAGCTGAAGTAAGCTGAAACTAAGCTAAACTGTCAAAATGAGCTGAATGTAGTGAAAGATGTGAAAGCAAAAAGCACAAAGAAGCAAAAAAAGAACAAAAAGTAAGTGAAGAATCAAGAAAACTAATCCTAAATAGCAGAAAACTCAAATCTGTGAACACTGTTTAAAAAAATTGGACAGCTAAAATGTCTAAACACCTGTTATTTCAGTAGGACTAGTTTCACAGTTTAATTTTTACATTTAGCTGAACTGTGAAATTAGGATCTTATGCTGAATTCAGAATTTAATTGCTGAAGCTGAAACAAAGCAAAACTGTTCAAATGAGCTGACTAGCATTAAAATGTCAGCTATGCTGCTACTTTAGTTTTAAGTGTATGCGGTTGGTTGGTTGGTTGGATGGATGGTTGGATGGTTGGATGGATGGTTGGTTGGAGGGTTGGATGGATGGTTGGTTGGATGGATGGATGGGTGGATGGTTGGATGGATGGTTGGTTGGATGGATGGATGGATGGATGGATGGATGGTTGGTTGGTTGGTTGGATGGTTGGTTGGTTGGTTGGTTGGATGGATGGGTGGTTGGTTGTTTGGATGGATGGTTGGATGGGTAGTTGGATGGATGGTTGGATGGTTGGTTGGATGGATGGGTGGATGGAGGGATTGAAGGATGGATGGATGGATGGTTGGTCGGTTGGATGGATGGATGGATGGATGGATGGTTGGTTGGATGGATGGATGGATGGATGGATGCAGGGATAGAAGGACGGATGGATGGATGGTTGGTTGGTTGGTTGGATGGATGGATGGATGGATGGTTGGCTGGCTGGATGGATGGATGGATGGTTGGTTGGTTGGTTGGATGGATGGTTGGTTGGTTGGTTGGTTTGATGGATGGTTGGATGGTTGGTTGGATGGATGGGTGGATGGATGGATGGATGGATGGAGGGATTGAAGGATGGATGGATGGTTGGTCGGTTGGATGGATGGATGGATGGATGGTTGGCTGGATGGATGGTTGGTTGGATGGATGAATAGTTGGATGGATGGATGGTTGGTTGGTTGGTTGGTTGGTTGGATGGATGGATGGATGGATGGTTGGTTGGATGGATGGTTGGTTGGTTGGTTGGTTGGTTGGATGGATGGTTGGTTGGATGGATGGTTGGATGGTTGGTTGGATGGATGGGTGGATGGAGGGATTGAAGGATGGATGGATTGATGGATGGTTGGACGGTTGGATGGATGGATGGATGGATGGATGGATGGATGGATGGTTGGCTGGATGGATGGTTGGTTGGATGGATGAATAGTTGGATGGATGGATGGATGGTTGGTTGGTTGGTTGGTTGGTTGGTTGGTTGGTTGGTTGGATGGATGGATTCCTTAGGCCTAGCCGATCGATTTGATACCTCACATGCGTGGGTGTGTAATTCCATTTAGCCGGAAGATGATTGACCTCTCTCAACCAATCAGGGAGCTGGGAGGGAGCGGGGCACTTTCCCACCTTCTGACGGTCAATCAAATTGAACATGTTTCTAGTTTGAAGTACAAATGGTTCAAAAAGATCAAAAACAGGAGTCTGTTATTGGCTCAACATTCAGCTTTTTAATATTCATTCCTATGAGACTTGATTAAAGTGATATGTAGCTTCTTGTGTTGCCATGGTAACAGATAACGCATTTTGAAATTGAATACAAGATTCCTGAGACCAAACTGGTCGATTTGATGTGTCATTTGTGTGGGTGCTGGATCCTGATTGGACAGAAAATGGTTGAACACTCTCAACCAATCAGAGAGCAGCACTGTTTTCCCGCCTTTTCCCCTTGGCTGTTGGAGGCCTGCAGCTGTACTCCTGTTAATGAGAGAAGCCTTAAAATCTGTCCTTCAGAAGTGAAATTGGACCTGTCAAACTTCTCATCACCATTCGAAAAGTACTGCACCGATTTGAAAAATTCAAAAAGCGTGAGTGGCAGAAGACTTTGATGATCATCTGTGCCGATTTGTATGTGCCTACCAAGAATTGTCTAGAAGCTATGACGAGAAACTTTTAGCTGTGTGAAGCCGATCTCAGGAGAAAATCTCTCTTCCTTTAACATGGGTTTCAATGAGACAGAATCTGGGTCTCTCCTCCTTCTGAGGCTTGTAGCTAAAGAACGGTAACACCTACAGAGAAAATGAAACCCATTCTGAAAAGCTGACAAAAATTCCTACTTTTTGGGTTATAATTTGTTTTGGTAGTCCAAACGGTCTGGGGGTAGTAAAGAGTTGTTCACAGAAGATGTGAAGTTCAAAAGTTAGAGTGCGGAATCTTCAGTTTACAGTGGGGAGAGACATTTTTTTAAATTTGAATTTTCTCAAACAAGTTAACCGTACGACCACAATGTTTGGAGTACAGTCATGGATTATAGCTCAAAACGAAGGTATTTTTGTTAGCTGTAAGCCAGTGTGTGTTTCATTTCAATCGGACCTACGGTTCTCTTGCTACAATGCCAGAAATGGAGCAAGGGAGGGTCACTGCTCCTATCTTTCCCCATTATAACTTTTGTGAATTTTTCTGAAAATTTCAAGTCGTACCTCAACTTCTACCTGCGATTTTAGAAAAACCGTAAAAGATATCAAAAAGCCTCTTTAATATGTTAAACAGGAAAGTCTTGTGAGTTTGTTAAACTTTGCATGAAGTCTCTGACTTAAAAGGAACCCAGTAGAGTTTTAGGTCAAAAAGGTGATAGGAATTTGCTGAAAATTGACCAATCCCATTCATTTCAATGGGAATTTTTTTGCAGAAAAAGCTTAATAACTCGAAAAATTTTAAAGATATCAATGCCAAAAGTAATAGCCGGAAAGAGCTTAACGAGCTGAACGTTTTGGTATAAAATAGTTGAAATAGCTCAAAATTTGAAGGAGAAGAAGCGGTTCAAAAAGTGTACGGAAGCAGAATAAGAAGAAGAAGAAGAAGAAGAAGAAGAACTAGAAAAATTGCATTTATTGCACAAATGCTGTTTGAATGCTGGATAGCTGAAACTGTAAGCTGAAGCTGCTGAACAGCTGAACTGAAGCTGCTGAACAGCGTAACTGAAGCTGAAACAAAGCAAAACTGTCCAAATGAGCTGAATGTCTTGAAAGATGTAGAAGCAAAAAGCACCAACAAGCAAATAAAGCACAAAAAGTAAGTGAAGAATAGAGAAAAATAATGCTAAATAGCAAAAAAAAAAAAAAAAAAAAAAAAAAACTTTAATCTGTGAACATTGTATAAAAATCTGGACAGCTTAAATGTCTAAACACCTGTTATATCAGTTGGACAAGTTTAACAGTTTAATCTTTACATTTAGCTGAACTGTGAAATTAGCAGTATATGCTAAATTTGCTAACTGATTGCTGAAGTTGTTGAATAGCTGAAGTAAGCTGAAACTAAGCTAAACTGTTAAATGAGCTGAATGTAGTGAAAGATGTGAAAGCAAAAAGCACAAAGAAGCAAAAAAGCACAAAAAGTAAGTGAAGAATCAAGAAAACTAATCCTAAATAGCAGAAAACTCAAATCTGTGAACACTGTTTAAAAAAATTGGACAGCTAAAATGTGTAAACACCTGTTATATCAGTTGGACAAGTTTAACAGTTTAATCTTTACATTTAGCTGAACTGTGAAATTAGCAGTATATGCTAAATTTGCTAACTGATTGCTGAAGTTGTTGAATAGCTGAAGTAAGCTGAAACTAAGCTAAACTGTTAAATGAGCTGAATGTAGTGAAAGATGTGAAAGCAAAAAGCACAAAGAAGCAAAAAAAAGCACAAAAAGTAAGTGAAGAATCAAGAAAACTAATTCTAAATGGCAGAAAACTCAAATCTGTGAACACTGTCTAAAAAAATTGGACAGGTAAAATGTCTAAACACCTGTTATTTTAGTAGGACTAGTTCAACAGTTTCATTTTTACATTTAGCTGAACTGTGAAATTAGCATCAAATGCTGAATTCAGAAACTATTTGCTGAAGCTGAAACTAAGCAAAACTGTTAAAATGAGCTGAAGGTTTTGAAAGATTTAGAAGCAAAAAGCACCAAAATGTAAATAAAGCACAAAAAGTGAAGACCGGACAAATCAATCCTAAACAGCAGAAAACTGAAATCTGAACATTATTTAAAAATCTGGACAGCAAAAAGGTCTAAACACTTGTTGTTTGAGTAGGACTAGTTTAACAATTTAATTTTTAGTTGAACTGTGAAATGAGTAGCATAAGCCGAATTCAGAAACGGATTGCTGAAGTTGTTGAATAGCTGAAGTAAGCTGAAACTAAGCTAAACTGTTAAATGAGCTGAACGTAGTGAAAGATGTGAAAGCAAAAAGCACAAAGAAGCAAAAACAAGCACAAAAAATAAGTGAAGAATCAAAAAAACTAATTCTAAATAGCAGAAAACTCAAATCTGTGAACACTGTCTAAAAGAATTGGACAGGTAAAATGTCTAAACACCTGTTATTTTAGTAGGACTAGTTCAACAGTTTAATTTTTACATTTAGCTGAACTGTGAAATTAGCATCATATGCTGAATTCAGAAACTAATTGCTGAAGCTGAAACTAAGCAAAA
>NC_091743.1:600000-737500 GCF_043380555.1 Nothobranchius furzeri | reverse complement strand
GCCGAATTCAGAAACGGATTGCTGAAGTTGTTGAATAGCTGAAGTAAGCTGAAACTAAGCTAAACTGTTAAATGAGCTGAACGTAGTGAAAGATGTGAAAGCAAAAAGCACAAAGAAGCAAAAAAAAAGCACAAAAAGTAAGTGAAGAATCAAAAAAACTAATTCTAAATAGCAGAAAACTCAAATCCGTGAACACTGTCTAAAAGAATTGGACAGGTAAAATGTCTAAACACCTGTTATTGTAGTAGGACTAGTTCAACAGTTTAATTTTTACATTTAGCTGAACTGTGAAATTAGCATCATATGCTGAATTCAGAAACTAATTGCTGAAGCTGAAACTAAGCAAAACTGTTAAAACGAGCTGAATGTTTTGAAAGATTTAGAAGCAAAAAGCACCAAAATGTAAATAAAGCACAAAAAGTGAAGACCGGACAAATCAATCCTAAACAGCAGAAAACTGAAATCTGAACATTATTTAAAAATCTGGACAGCAAAAAGGTCTAAACACTTGTTGTTTGAGTAGGACTAGTTTAACAGTTTAATTTTTAGTTGAACTGTGAAATGAGTAGCATAAGCCGAATTCAGAAACGGATTGCTGAAGTTGTTGAATAGCTGAAGTAAGCTGAAACTAAGCTAAACTGTTAAATGAGCTGAACGTAGTGAAAGATGTGAAAGCAAAAAGCACAAAGAAGCAAAAAAAAAGCACAAAAAGTAAGTGAAGAATCAAAAAAACTAATTCTAAATAGCAGAAAACTCAAATCCGTGAACACTGTCTAAAAGAATTGGACAGGTAAAATGTCTAAACACCTGTTATTGTAGTAGGACTAGTTCAACAGTTTAATTTTTACATTTAGCTGAACTGTGAAATTAGCATCATATGCTGAATTCAGAAACTAATTGCTGAAGCTGAAACTAAGCAAAACTGTTAAAACGAGCTGAATGTTTTGAAAGATTTAGAAGCAAAAAGCACCAAAATGTAAATAAAGCACAAAAAGTGAAGACCGGACAAATCAATCCTAAACAGCAGAAAACTGAAATCTGAACATTATTTAAAAATCTGGACAGCAAAAAGGTCTAAACACTTGTTGTTTGAGTAGGACTAGTTTAACAGTTTAATTTTTAGTTGAACTGTGAAATGAGTAGCATAAGCCGAATTCAGAAACGGATTGCTGAAGTTGTTGAATAGCTGAAGTAAGCTGAAACTAAGCTAAACTGTTAAATGAGCTGAACGTAGTGAAAGATGTGAAAGCAAAAAGCACAAAGAAGCAAAAAAAAAAAAAAAGCACAAAAAGTAAGTGAAGAATCAAAAAAACTAATTCTAAATAGCAGAAAACTCAAATCTGTGAACTGTTTAAAAGAATTGGACAGGTAAAATGTCTAAACACCTGCTATTTTAGTAGGACTAGTTCAACAGTTTAATTTTTACATTTAGCTGAACTGTGAAATTAGCATCATATGCTGAATTCAGAAACTAAATGCTGAAGCTGAAACTAAGCAAAACTGTTCAAATGAGCTGACTAGCGTTAAAATGTCAGCTATGCTGCTACTTTAGTTTTAAGTGTATGGGGTTGGTTGGTTGGTTGGTTGGATGGATGGTTGGATGGTTGGTTGGATGGATGGATGGATGGATGGTTGGTCTGTTGGTCGATTGGATGGATGGATGGTTGGTTGGTTGGGATGGATGGGATGGATGGATCGATGGATGGATGGATGGATGGATGGATGGATGGTTGGTCTGTTGGATGGATGGATGGATGGATGGTTGGATGGATGGTTGGATGGTTGGTTGGTTGGTTGGTTGGTTGGATGGATGGATGGATGGATGGATGGATGGATGGTTGGTTGGTTGGTTGGATGGATGGATGGATGGATGGTTGGTCTGTTGGTTAGTTGGTTGGTTGCTTGGATGGATGGAGGGATGGAGGGATTGTAGGATGGATGGATGAATGGATGGTTGGTCTGTTGGTCGGTTGGATGGATGGATGGATGGTTGGATGGATGGATGGTTGGATGGATGGTTGGTTGGTTGGTTGGATGGATGGATGGATGGATGGATGCAGGGATAGGACGGATGGATGGATGGTTGGTTGGATGGATGGATGGATGGTTGATTGGCTGGATGGATGGATGGATGGTTGGTTGGTTGGATGGATGGATTCCTTAGGCCTAGCCGATCGATTTGATGCCTCACATGCGTGGGTGTGTTATTCCATTTAGCCGGAAGATGATTGACCTCTCTCAACCAATCAGGGAGCTGGGAGGGAGCGGGGCACTTTCCCATCTTCTGACGGTCAATCAAATTGAACATGTTTCTAGTTTGAAGTACAAATGGTTCAAAAAGATCAAAAACAGGAGTCTGTTATTGGCTCAACATTCAGCTTTTTAATATTCATTCCTATGAGACTTGATTAAAGTGATATGTAGCTTCTTGTGTTGCCATGGTAACAGATAACGCATTTAAAATTGAATACAAGATTCCTGAGACCAAACTGGTCGATTTGATGTGTCATTTGTGTGGGTGCTGGATCCTGATTGGACAGAAAATGGTTGAACACTCTCAACCAATCAGAGAGCAGCTCTGTTTTCCCGCCTTTTCCCCTTGGCTGTTGGAGGCCTGCAGCTGTACTCCTGTTAATGAGAGAAGCCTTAAAATCTGTCCTTCAGAAGTGAAATTGGACCTGTCAAACTTCTCATCACCATTCGAAAAGTACTGCACCGATTTGAAAAATTCAAAAAGCGTGAGTGGCAGAAGACTTTGATGATCATCTGTGCCGATTTGTATGTGCCTACCAAGAATTGTCTAGAAGCTATGACGAGAAACTTTTAGCTGTGTGAAGCCGATCTCAGGAGAAAATCTCTCTTCCTTTAACATGGGTTTCAATGAGACAGAATCTGGGTCTCTCCTCCTTCTGAGGCTTGTAGCTAAAGAACGGTAACACCTACAGAGAAAATGAAACCCATTCTGAAAAGCTGACAAAAATTCCTACTTTTTGGGTTATAATTTGTTTTGGTAGTCCAAACGGTCTGGGGGTAGTAAAGAGTTGTTCACAGAAGATGTGAAGTTCAAAAGTTAGAGTGCGGAATCTTCAGTTTACAGTGGGGAGAGACATTTTTTTAAATTTGAATTTTCTCAAACAAGTTAACCGTACGACCACAACGTTTGGAGTACAGTCATGGATTATAGCTCAAAACGAAGGTATTTTTGTTAGCTGTAAGCCAGTGTGTGTTTCATTTCAATCGGACCTACGGTTCTCTTGCTACAATGCCAGAAATGGAGCAAGGGAGGGTCACTGCTCCTATCTTTCCCCATTATAACTTTTGTGAATTTTTCTGAAAATTTCAAGTCGTACCTCAACTTCTACCTGCGATTTTAGAAAAACCGTAAAAGATATCAAAAAGCCTCTTTAATATGTTAAACAGGAAAGTCTTGTGAGTTTGTTAAACTTTGAATGAAGTCTCTGACTTAAAAGGAACCCAGTAGAGTTTTAGGTCAAAAAGGTGATAGGAATTTGCTGAAAATTGACCAATCCCATTCATTTCAATGGGAATTTTTTTGCAGAAAAAGCTTAATAACTCGAAAAATTTTAAAGATATCAATGCCAAAAGTAATAGCCGGAAAGAGCTTAACGAGCTGAACGTTTTGGTATAAAATAGTTGAAATAGCTCAAAATTTGAAGGAGAAGAAGCGGTTCAAAAAGTGTACGGAAGCAGAATAAGAAGAAGAAGAAGAAGAATAAAGAGAAACAGGAAAACAATAGTTTGAATGCTTAACAGCATTCAAACAATAAAGAAAAACAGGAAAACAATAGTTTGAATGCTTAACAGCATTCAAACAATAAAGAGAAACAGGAAAACAATAGTTTGAATGCTTAACAGCATTCAAACAATGATCTAACAAAAGATTTCTATACTGGTTAATGCAGAGAGTTTCTCTATTTTTCCAATTCAAGAGGATAGTTTTCTTAGCGATGTATATGGCAGTCAGAACCACGTGAACCACAGATGTTTCAATCGGGACATCGTCCAGGTTTCCCAGTAAACAAAGAGGGGGGGTGGCTGGGATATGACATTTCAGACACTTTGACAGATCCTCACATACTCTACCCCAAAATTCCTGGACAGGTGGGCAGGACCACAGTGCATGAATGTAATTGTCAGGAATGTTGTTTGTGCAGTGTGTACAGGTGTCAGACGACACAAACCCCATCTTGAACATCCGATGACCTGTATAGTGTACTCTGTGTAGAATTTTGTACTGAATTAATTGTAAATTGGGGTGTCTGATCATTTTAAAAGTTTTTAAACAAGTTTGGGACCAGAAGTTCTGGTCAAGGCTGACTGATAGATCCACCTCCCATTTTTCAATATGGATTACTATTCTATCGTCTATTTTGGACAGTGTCTTATATACTTTAGACAGTAATTTATCACCAATTTAAATCTGTAGTGAAACAAAAATTTAAGCTCAACAAAATAGAATTACAAACACCACCAAGGGTATTAGACTTCTATAATCTCAAACCCCCCAAACTACTGTCTGGATGGAAACCTTTCCACCCGGTTCTCCCCAGCGGCAGCTCTGCGCATCTCAGATCGCAGCGGTGCTTGTCTGCTGTGCGGCTGCCGGCTTGTGGAGCTCTCTGGAGACCTCTGTGTTCCACCCGGTTTTACCCAGCGGTCAGCCCGGCATATCTCTGACTCAGAAGCTCTGGTGTTGTGCACAGTTAACTCTGGTTGTAGCTAGGTTTGCTTCCTCCGTTAGCTTAGCTCCCACCTCCGCGTTAGCTTTGGGTTAGCTTCAGGTTAGCTTGTAGCTAGTTCGACCGGGTGTCGTCAGTTGATCCCAGCCTTACAGCCACACCCTCAGCTCCACCTCTCTTTCCTTTTGTGGAATTGTCTGGGCTTGACGGAACCTGTGACACGGTCAAAATGGCGATGGTGGCCACCTCCCATTTATCTTCAAAAATGTGTTATTGGAGTCTATGGAAACCCATTGTCCAATATTTATATGTCGATGTCTAATACAGGCCATTCACACACACACACACACACACACACACACACACACACACACACACACACACACACACACACACACACACACACACACACACACACACACACACAAAAACAAAACTCACCTCACAGCTGTTCAGAAAAGGTCACATTCTGGTACCAGCAGCTCCTCCTTTAGTCCACATTAGCTTTTGAAGTCGCTGGGTGTAACCATCAATATTCTGCAAGAATGTGTCCTACAAGGGAACAGCTGTTAAACGTTTGAACTCCTCTTTGATCCATACATTATGTGAAATGAAAATACATACAAAATGAGTTAGAAACAAAACAAAAAAGATTAAAGATTATTAACTGAATATTCTTACTTGAGCCTCTGTGAACAATCCTGGCCACCATTCCTTGACAACGTGGACAGCAGGGCATTCGGGCACAACCTCCATTCTCCGTAGAGAAAATGTTTTGGCCATTTTTTCTGCAATCAACTTTGCATTGTTTCTCTTCTTTGTTTCTTCCACCAACTCAAGCCTCTCCCTCTCCAAGGTCTCCTTACTTTCTCCACTAGGATGCGGAGGGAGATAATTCACCTCTGCTTTCTTTGGTTTTCTCACATTTTTTGCAGGAGCGGAATTTCTGGGTTTCTTCTTTTTTAACATGTTTACTTCCAATTCTGGGTAAGCAAACTTGCGTGACTTCAACAATGTGCAGTAATTGTGCATTTTATACTTCAGCCGTTGCTGCCAGCCATACATTCCTGAAAAGGACCCTGGTTCCTTCAGACAAGGAAACATCTCAACAAGGGCTTCAACAACTGAGATTATTTGCACATTTGAAGGGTATGCTGTGTACGAGAATATGGCTTTGGCAAGGTCTTGCATTACTGCAGATTTGACGCTTACATCATTGAAGTGTCTTCCAGATGTCTGGTGTATCATGTTTGCCTCAGCAAGTATCATTTCAATGTCCCTTGAAAATGTGGGGACTTTAAATTTAGCTGGCCATGGAGCAGTATGGCATGATGCAGGAATAATGGTGTTGTTTGAGCTTGATGATCCAGCATCATCCTCTGCAAGGGCTGAATCTTCATTTTCCTCTGCTGCAGAGGTGTACATTTCACTTTCATCTGCAGCAGACATGTCTCCTGAGGTCATTGTATGAGGAAGTCCCGATTCATTCAATGGAACAAAGTCAAGGGTGAGAACAGGTTCTTTTCTTACTAGCTTTACGGTGGCCATATCTTCCAAATCAGCAGTTGAGATGGCACTGAAAAATTCATTCCCAAAGTCTTTATCTTCATAAAGCAGCCCAAATTCACCATGCAGTTGTAATTCTTCAAGAATCACTGACACAATACCTTCCACAGTATCAGGAACTCATGACTGAAGCTTCAGCTTTCGAATGTCATGTTCAGCAACAATGACTCTCAATTGGAATGGCATTGTCAGGCTTATTTTATCAACAGCTGTGAAGACATACAAAGAGAAGATTTGGTAAATGAAAACATTTTCTCAAATATCATCATTGATGTAGAGTTATATGCAGCCAAGGGGTAGGCATCTGTTAGTTCTGCATGCTGAGAGATGCCAATTTCTTCAGTGGGCTCTACTTTAAAGCTCCTCAGGTGTTCATGGTAACACCCCCTCAATAGCTTTAGAACAAAAACAGGATTTTTGTCCACAATCAGGATTTGGAATTTTTCTCCAGTCAGGCAGTCCCACAGTTGACCCAAAGGCCAGCAACATTCCAGCATTGTAGACAGTGCCAAAGATTGTGATTTTGTTTGTCACACTTACAACCTCTGCCCTAAGGAACTTCTTTGAAAATGATTCCTTGATGTTGTCTTTGAGAATCTCTACTGCCACTTCAGTTGTTCTAGAGACAGACACCATTGGTCTGATAGTGTCCTGGATGTGATATGTAATCATTGATTGGTATTTTTGGGCCATTGTCATAAGAATGTTCTTGAATGATCCTGATTGTCTCACAAGCCGTTTAAAGAATCTATGTTTTGCTTCAAAACGCATGGTCCACAGAGCCACAAGAGGTCCAAAAGCAGTTACAAGCCATGGATAGTGTTCAAGAAAGTGATGCTTTGGTTTAAGTTTCTTCCCTGGAAATACATTCAAGTATCTGTAACGATGTTCACTGATCTTGCTGTCCATATATCCCAGTGTCTCATCTGTATGGACAGGAGCCATAATAAGCTCGACAACATCTTTCAAGGTCATCAGAACCTGCCACGCATCATCATCCTCTGGAACTTTGTCTCCAATGATTAAGGGCAGTAACCGTAACAAGCACCAGTTTTCATGTGCATTTCCTCCTACAGACATTCTTGATGAAAAGGTCAAAGGAATGGCACGTGGACTGTTTGTTTTGTCATTCCACTTGCACGGAAACTGGCAGATGGCATCATTGAGCAACTGAAGAGAAAAGTATTTTTTTCTCATAAACTCTTCAAGACACAGTGCCAGTTCAAATGGTACAATCCCTTCAAACAAATCATGCAAAGCATCAGGGGTATAGCCAGACACTGCATGAAAGTGGCTTGGTTGTTCAGTGAGGGGACACTGTCTTTTCACACCACAATGATGACCTTCAGTGGTGCCAGACAAAGCAGCTTCAACATGATCCATGTAACTGTCTTTAGTTCGCAAAGGAAACATTCCTGTCCTGACTTCATGCTCCTGGATTTGTGAATGATCTCCAATGCAAAAGCGGCAATAGTGAGAAGAAGAGAAGCTTTCAACAAACCCACCAATGCAGTGAGCTCCAAGATTATCAGCAACAACAGTAAATACCGTTCCTTTGACAACTTTTCCCAGACTTGACACAAAAATACCCTCATTTTCAAAGGTTTTCAAATCTTTAAGTAAAGGCTCCAGCACTTTTGCGTATCCATATTGCTTGACATCATCTGCCTTACGAAGAATGGCCAGATGAATTGAGTTCAAAGTAGATCGCAAGGTAGCAGGGATGTCTGCAAACACCCAGTACACAGCTGTGACCTTATGTTTCTTGCGGGACGTCCCAAGAGGGTTGCAGACTTCTCAGTCATCAGTGTAAAGAATTAGTGGTAGTCTGAATTCCTCTCCAGAAAAAAACTCATTTTCTTTGAAGACAGATCCATCATGCAATGATTTGTTGGAAGCATTTGATTGCTTTTGATTCTGCAAAATTGTCTCTTGAATGTTTTTTGTGTTCAGAAGTTGAGACAATAATCGAAGAACTGGTACATACTGGAATGTACTTTTTTTTTTGCTGCTATCTAAGATGAACTCAACTGGCTCAGTGAATGACAACTACTCTTTTAGAAACTGATTTCTTTCATAGCGAGTCCCTAAGGGGCCATCCACTGCTAAGGCAGTACAGAAAGGTTTTAGCTGACAAATGTCCTTCACAAGCTCTGCAACTACTGCATCTTCAACAGTGCAGTCATGCTTCTTCAAAGTGTTTTCTATAATGTTTTTTTAGAACAGGTTCAGATGCAGATGATATAAGAAAATGAAGCTCTTCCATTAGTTCATTCATACATGTGTTAGACACATTGAAAATGCATTCTAATTTGAGGAGAAGCAAACCCATTTTCTCAATAACAATTTTGTCCAAGTCATGATCTTCTTCAAGGATAGATTCACAGTAATTTTCATTTTCAACTGATGTGCTTTGTTGAGATGTTTAACTTAGGATGTTCTGGAAAACAGAAGTCTTGCACAGAATGTGGGTTGTGTTTCCTGCTTTTATGACTGTGATGTGTTCTGTAAATATTTGTCTTAAAATCACATCCTTGGAAAACACAACAAATTGTCTCAAAATTTTTCAGATGGCCTTCCAGATGTTAAAAATATTGTCTCTCTGTGTTGAAACAGCATGAATTGCACACCAAGCACTTGAAAGTGTTGACTTGGTTCGCATCAATTGTCTCTACATGGTAGCAGGTACAATGTGTCTGTAATGCACCCCATGTCTTGAAGGAGCAAGGGCAATCAGAATGAAGACAGGGTGTTGACTGGGCTCTACCAAAATGCCCATGTTGTAACCTATAGTGTTTTAACAAATGTGATCATGTTGATGATATGAAACTGCAGATTTTGCACTTCCAATTCATTTCCAATTACGGACATTCAGTGTTAGCCGGATATGGAGTCAATGTTCTGTTATGATACCTGCGTATCCTTTCTTCTATTGTAGAACAGCCGACACAGATGCTTCTTACTCTACTCAAAGGTTTCTTTGAAATCTTGCTGTAAAAGAGAAAGAAAGTTGGTATTAAAACATTTTAGGGTAAATAAATTATTATATCACAGATTAAACAGTGCATGAGATTACTGGTGTTTTAAATCACATTACCAATGTAGCGTTGTGGTTTATGCTCTTTTATGAAAGAGGAACCATTCTACATTTTAATTTGTGATATTAATTTTATTAAATTAATAACCAAATTGTATAGTTTTAAGAAGACTCAAAGGTTGTTTTCATCGATAAACTGTCGATAATATCCGTGGGTCTGTGTTTCAGTTCAATGAAGAAACAAGTTTGACAATTAAAAGTTTTAATTCTTCAAATTAAACTAATGATTTTGAAATTGACAAACAGGAAATAACAATCAACATTGGCAACTTTGTGGGACAATCTTTAACAGTTGATATGCTGTTCTTGCTCAAATAGACCTTGTGGTGAATGTGTGAAGATTGAACATGAGGTGAGATGAAGGCATGTGGGTGTGCGTTTGATTTTGCTTCAGGAAGAAACAGGTGTCTGAGTGAAGTGATGGTTTGGATAAACTTAGGTTTTGTTGGAAAAGATGCATCAAAACGCTAACTACCGTGTTCTGCCTCACCGAAAATCGGACCCCCTTTTAGATCCGGGACGCCAGAGGATGTTCATCCAGGTGACACCAGCGGCTGGCAGAGGAGACGGAGGTGTCCGCGGCCCGGTCCAGAGATGCCCGCGGTACACGTCGATGGAAAAACGTTTGCAGATGCGTTTGTTAAGTTTAGGTCACTCAGAAATCAAAAGACTCGGTATGAGTCTGCGTTAGAAGTTGCGATTCAGCTATTCTGTCTGGCTGACAGGAACAGCGTGGGGGGGGGGGGGGGGGATGAGCCGATCGGCTCTGTCCCCCCTTTGGTTTCTTCAGGTCCTCTCTCTTTCGTTGTCCAACACAAACTGAATCATAAGACTGAAACTTACCAAAAACCCTTTCTCTTCTCAAAGCAAAACGTGTACGTCAGCAAATGTGTTTTGGAGTTTTCTGTGAGAATCTGTGTGTGGGTGTGTTTGAGTGTGTGTGTGTGAAGGTCGTTAACAAACCTCCTCAAACATTATTTAATTAAGTATGGATTCATTAATCCATTATAATTACCCAAAGCATAAGAATCATTCATTTGATTAAACACATTTATAATGAGCAAAATGATAATGATTAATCTTTATCATTAAAATAGAGAAAAGAAAGTTTACGACTTGTTATGACTACATTTCCTGGGAACACATCTTCTGGTAGACTGCAGGTGGCAGATGTTATGGTTTCTCCCAGACTCACTGGCGTTCAGGTCTCAATCTGTGGGTGAAAGTTCTCAGCGACCCAGCTCTTGACCCAGCCGAGTCAAATGACCTTTGGCACAGAAAACCCATATTTCCTCATGTTACAACTCCCCCCTTTCGCGACGACATGGTGGTCAAGCACAAACCACCTGATGTTGTGACCTCATTAACGTGATGAACTCATGAAGGTAGACATGCATGTTCCAGATGAAGGCAGGAGCGATGAAGCGTCTCCACAGGTCTCGTGTAGAAAGGAGTATATCCTGATCAGATGATTAAGGCCAAAACTGTTACAAATCATTGTAAAGTAATCCACTTAGGAAATCTTGAAAGCAGAGCTATTTCAATAGCAGTTAATTTTCATCAGCAATAATGCAAAGGTATATTCAAAGGATAAGGTAGCCCGTGTGTCCACACGGAGCCGGCAGGTGATGTAACCCTCGGGCGTAGTCCAGGCGAAGTCCAGCGCAGACCTCGATTCCCCCCGAACCACGACCGAAGCCCCATGCGACAGGAACCCAGGTGGAGTAAGGTGAAGACGACCCTCTGATGGTGGAGACCCCCATGGAATGGAAGCAGCCATCGAAGGCCGGACGAGCTCGGAGAAGGAGACACAGTGAGACAGCCCATACGATAGATTGCGTTTGATGCAAATCAAAGAAATGATCAAAACCCTATCTATGGATACCTCTGGGAAAATGTGAAGGCATTTTGTGAATTATCTAAAGAAGAAATGTTCAGCACCCTGTTCTACATGTCGTGTGAAAACATGATGCAGAGAAAACACAAATAAAAGAAATAAAATCCTAACTGATATGTGAAAATCATTAGGCTGCACTGATTAAAGGCTCACATAATAAAAATGAAAATGAAGGGCAAATTGGCTTGTAGCCCTTTAAGGAAATTTTTAACAAGTTAAAATTTGTAATCAAAAATAATCACACTACATAAAGCACTATTAAAAGATAGAGGTGTAAATCAGTTCTAAAAATGTAAATCAGTAGGTTAGTAATCCTTAAAAATATGAGTTAGTAACAGGACCCTGGCTGGAGGCAGGTAACCTGAAAAAAAAATTCAAAGGATATCACATTTGTTAAAAATTCATCCAACAAAGATTGAATTTGTAACGGTCCACCAGGTTGTGGAAAAGAATCCGGTCAGAATCGATGTGTTCAGTAAGCGGTTTGAATCTGGTGTTGCGAACCCACAGAGAAACTTGTTTGAATTTATCTGTGGGAGCCGTGTCATAATAGATTTGGTCATCATGCGGTTTGAATCTGGTATTGCGGACCCACAGAGACACGAGTTTGGACGTATCTGTGGGAGCAGGCTCATAAGCGATTTGGTTAACAAACCGTTTGTATCTTGTGTTACGGACCCACAGGGAAACTTGTTTGAATTTACCCGAGGGTCCCGTTTGGAACTGGAGCGAAGCTGATGGTTTAGCTGTTAGATCAGAACCTGATTTTACCTGTTCAAAGTTGTTTATCAGCTTAACGGAGGCGACTTTGTTGTGATCAGAAATAGTAGTGAACTGGAGATGCAAAAATGATGCTCGCAAAGCAGGAGGAGGCTCCCCACCCCCCTTTTGTTTCTCAAACTTATGCCGTGTCTGTGAGACAGGAGAAGCATAACAAACCACAGTTCTTAAGCCCTTAAAAGGCCTATTACCAAGAAGATGCACAGCGTCACCTGAATCGTGCTGAAAGAGCAGGTGTGCAGATGTCCAGCGATCTGGAGGTGTTGGATTAGGACGTTCTGAAAAGGAATGATCCAAGGATGGTCGTGTCATGGGTGTCAAAGCAAACCTAGCCACGTGTAGAAGCAGATACAGACATGTCGCTAGCTTTAGGAACATGGTCTGTCCTGAAAACTGAAGCCAAGAATACTTTTTTCCCAAGAATGATGGAGGTTCCCACACAGAATCAGAAAAACCTGGTTTAACCAGAGTATTTACAGACTGACTAAAGTTCCGCCCCGTAGAAGGTGCCACACCTATCCCCGGGTCGGAGGTCAAGGTTGTCAGCTGAAGTGGTGGAAGGCCAGTGTCGATTTCTGCAATGACCCGCCCGCTCGGAGGAGGGGTTCCCCCGAACAGCCTGAAGTCCGCAACGGAAAACTCAGTGCCACTCAGCACCCCCCCTTTGTCAGGCGGGGCCCCGAGCAGAGCATCACTGCACACACCTACTGCTCCCGGGCCGGGAGGCCACCCCGTGCCCATTAGAGAGGTGAACTCAGCAACCACCGAGCCTCCTTCAATATCGCCACTGACCACAGGGCTACTGGAAACCGCTGGATTTTCTGCGCCATCGTGGTCACCTGTAAGAGAAGTCACAGGAAAGAGAGCACAGAGGCCAGAGACAGAGTCACACCCCTGTGAAAGAAGAAAAGAGTCGGCCACCGTATTAGCAGAGGTCACTAACTGAGAAATGACAAGGTCATTCACAGAAAGGTCAAGATGTCCAGGCGCAAACCCTTCAAATGGTAGGATGGCCACGTCTGGAGGCCACATGCTCGTCACGGCGGCTGATGTTTTCATCTCACCCCGTGAAACAAGCAGGTTTGTGCATGAGGTGGACTGATGATGAATGCAGACCTCTGACTCAAGCGGTGGGTCACAGCTGGAAGAGTTCACACCCATGGTGGAGAGATGGTCATCATCTAACATGGTGTAAACAGAAAAAGCATCAGGAACCACAGGTTTAAACACAAACTGTTTGTCAGAATGGTTAACCATAGGCTCAAGAGATTTATTTAGCATTAAATTAGCAGAGAAAGTGTCGTTAATTTCAAACCTTGATGTTATTGGTGGGGTTTTGACCCCCTGTAAGAAACAAAGGCAAAGAAATAGCAATGTGACTGTAAACATCATGTTGCTCGAATTCACTTCAGGAAGTGCAAAACAGAACCACCTCCGACCCAGTGCACCTGCCACCGAGCCGCTGTCACTCATCCCTACCGCGTCAGACCGGCGGCACCCGTCTAATGCGGGCCCGTTCGCGTACGCGGCGGGACCAGCGTGGTCCAGCCGGTAAACAGTCTCCTGTGTCTTGGTGTGTTCTGGAAGCAGATCGTTAGAGAACCTTACATCAGGTGTAACAGTACAAGAAAGATGTTGTTGTGTCTCGTCCATTTCTCACTAAATACAGAGCAAATCGCGTTTTTACCTTCTGAGCCTACGTATAACACCCGGTAAAGCTCCCTTAATTCATCTCACAATTAAGGACCTCCCGTTGCGTAAACTTAACTTTATGGCACAGGGTAAAACAAGGAATTGTTGATAGAGAAATGAATATAACACAACTTCACCACAAGATGGAAGAAAAAGTCATGGAACCCGCAGAACAGAGGCCCTGAAGCCTGACCCTTACACCGGCTCAAAGAGAGTGAAACCTACGCGGCCGCGTTGGTATTAGACGGATAAAACTCCTGTTTTACTCCGCCTGAAGGCCACGTAGCAAAATGTCGATTCTACACACCGGAGTGATTTACAAGAACCGGAGTGATTTACAAGATCCACCGCCAAAATCCAAAGAGGATTTTAGGACGCAGAAGCGCTGCGAGAGAACGGTTTAACTGCTTATCGGGGCGCGTAACCCGAGCGTTAACCTATTTAGCTACTTAGCTCTTCGGCTAAGCTTGGTAGTGTCTGGAGTGACCAGACTGAAATTTGCCCGATTAACCAAACGTCCCTTAGCGACAAGGTAATGTTTTTAGGGTCTTTTGCGTTGATCAATCGCTGCGCCGAACGGAATTATATCCGACGGGGAGTAAAATCTTGGAGATTTTACTAACAATCGCATACAGTTTCAAAACCCCTGCGACAAAGGGTTTCCGAGAGTTCGGAGTTTTAGTTTCACTTCTAGGCGAAGGTAAAATGGCTTGAAGGTAAGCGGCTAGCTTTTAGCTCGCTACAGCGGTTCAGAGCAGAAAGATAAATTTCCGACCTGAAGAGTTCAGAGACGCGATGTCTCGTCAAAATCGACAGAATATAGTGAAAGACCCGACTCACCCAGCCTCTCACCGAAGGACGAAGATGGGAAAACTCACAGGATTTGCTAAATTTGTGGTTAATTTGTGAGGGAATTTAGATCGGAAATTTTACAGTAACCCCTTCCCCCGGACGTCTCCAAGAGGAATGAGTTTAGTGTAGAACAACTTCCGGTTTTTCAAAATAAGGCATCAAAGTGAAACACAGAGAAAACGCGTAATTTTGTTAAAAATTAGCTTTTAGATGGAATAAATTGGATATATCGCAGATATAGAAGTCAGGATAGGCTCGCCAAACTGTAGCATTGTGGTTTATGCTCTTTTATGAAAGAGGAACCATTCTACATTTTAATTTGTGATATTAATTTTATTAAATTAATAACCAAATTGTATAGTTTTAAGAAGACTCAAAGGTTGTTTTCATCGATAAACTGTCGATAATATCCGTGTGTCTGTGTTTCAGTTCAACGAAGAAACAAGTTTGACAATTAAAAGTTTTAATTCTTCAAATTAAACTAATGGTTTTGAAATTGACAAACAGGAAATAACAATCAACATTGGCAACTTTGTGGGACAATCTTTAACAGTTGATATGCTGTTCTTGCTCAAATAGACCTTGTGGTGAATGTGTGAAGATTGAACATGAGGTGAGATGAAGGCATGTGGGTGTGCGTTTGATTTTGCTTCAGGAAGAAACAGGTGTCTGAGTGAAGTGATGGTTTGGATAAACTTAGGTCTTATTGAAAAACTGCATCAAACGCTAACTACCGTGTTCTGCCTCACCGAAAATCGGACCCCCTTTTAGATCCGGGACGCCAGAGGATGTTCATCCAGGTGACACCAGCGGCTGGCAGAGGAGACGGAGGTGTCCGCGGCCCGGTCCAGAGATGCCCGCGGTACACGTCGATGGAAAAACGTTTGCAGATGCGTTTGTTAAGTTTAGGTCACTCAGAAATCAAAAGACTCGGTATGAGTCTGCGTTAGAAGTTGCGATTCAGCTATTCTGTCTGGCTGACAGGAACAGCGTGGGGGGGGTGGGGGGGGGGGGGGATGAGCCGATCGGCTCTGTCCCCCCTTTGGTTTCTTCAGGTCCTCTCTCTTTCGTTGTCCAACACAAACTGAATCATAAGACTGAAACTTACCAAAAACCTTTCTCTTCTCAAAGCAAAACGTGTATGTCAGCAAATGTGTTTTGGAGTTTTCTGTGAGAATCTGTGTGTGGGTGTGTTTGAGTGTGTGTGTGTGAAGGTCGTTAACAAACCTCCTCAAACATTATTTAATTAAGTATGGATTCATTAATCCATTATAATTACCCAAAGCATAAGAATCATTCATTTGATTAAACACATTTATAATGAGCAAAATGATAATGATTAATCTTTATCATTAAAATAGAGAAAAGAAAGTTTACGACTTGTTATGACTACATTTCCTGGGAACACATCTTCTGGTAGACTGCAGGTGGCAGATGTTATGGTTTCTCCCAGACTCACTGGCGTTCAGGTCTTAATCTGTGGGTGAAAGTTCTCAGCGACCCAGCTTTGACCCAGCTGAGTCCAACACCACCTTTGTGACAGAAAACCCATATTTCCTCACGTTACACCAACATCAAGGTCGTGTATCACACAGTAGCCCTAGTGGGGCGAACGGAGCTGAGCTTCCTAAAGTGACTGGTATCGCTGCAGACCTGGAAACCGCAGATTCAGGCTGACTGCACATTCAATTTTCCACTGTTTTTAAGATAGTAACCTGTAAATCAGTCCTTGTCAGGTGTCGGGTGCTGTAGCATGTTGCATGATGGGATAGCTCGGTGTATAAACAAAGGAAGCTAGATTGCTTTGTGTGTAGTGAGCTTATGAACATGCTGAAAATGGTACACTCCTATTGTGTGAAGGGCTGCCACGCTATCTTCACAAGAAGGCAAAAAAGTAAAATGTAGGCTGGAGTCGCATTAACTGGATTTCTATTTATTTATTTTTTTGTATTTGATTGTTTATTTTTTTTGACAGAGAAATCTTGGTCATTCTGACAGACACGAATTACACCCATGTATACAAGTGCACAGACATTTTAACCGTTATGCACAGAGAATATAGCAGAAGTAACAAAATCAATCAAGAAAAGAACATGGGAATCTTTTCTTGATTATCTCAGACTTGGACACCCTGATCAGTGCAACTCAGTGTTGAGGAGCTGTTGAGAGCAGCTTGGAGCATCTGTGGGTCACAGCCCAGCAGCAGAACCAGAACCAGAACATGCAGGTAAAATGTTCCTGCTTTATGTTAAATTGTAACATTAATTTGTTACTGGACACGCTGGTTGGCTTACAAAACATGAATGTCAATAAAATTGTGAATTTTCATTTATTATCAGTTGAGAAATAAAAATGACAAGAGGAAACGATCATGACCTTTTTTTTTTAACTGTCGGCCAAGATGTAAACGCCTGGCTGCTTGAAACTTATAACTTGTTTAATTACGGCTCATCCAGAAATTGAAACCTGGTGCAGCACCTGTGTTAGTGGAGTAATGTTTCTGGATGGCTACTTTTTACTTTTACTTCATTAAAAATATGTTTAAGTAGTGCTAGCTTACTTAAGTGATATCCCAGATAGCAAAAATTGGTTGAATAAACATTGAAATAATGTTTTGCAGAGACATTGAATTCTGATGTTGAAATCATATTGAAAGTGTCCCCTGTGCTTTTTGTTGAATCAACATTGAATTTTCAACCATGCAGACATTGAATCAATGGTGATTCAACCATCATCTAAATGTGCATCTACATTAAAACTTTAGTTGATTCAATGTTTAGAAAAAGTAACTGAATCAATATTGTTTCAACCATCCTCTAACTGCAAGTTTTTTAATTACTGAACAAACAGCAAATGGTTTACATTCAGGTTTATTCCATCACTTTAAAAAAATCAGTTTTTAAAACAATAAGTGCTCAAAAGTTAAACACTTTGACTCTTGAACATTTCTTTCAAAATAAAGCTGTTTATTTAACAGAGGACAATTCATTAGTTTAAAACAATCTATTAAAGGTAATAATAGTTAGGCAGATAATGTCGCGTGCCCGTCCCATTTACTGGTTCCTTTAGAACTTATGAGACGGTGCATCTATCAGTGTTCGGGGGGATGTCGGCGAGTTTTATCGTATTAAATCCGGGTTTGGACCACCTAATTAGAATCTTGTCTTTTATTTTAAAGGTGAAATGACTTGCACGAATAGCCAGCCTCAGAGTAGTCCACTTCTTTTAAACTCGTTACCTTTTGGTTAAGATACTAGAGAGAAGTCTGGAGGCAAGCCACGCCTCTCAGCCATTTTTTGGGTTATCCGGAATTAATTGCGCCTCTAACAGCTTATGTGGGAGGTTGGTAACTATAAAATGATTTATGCTAGTTGATCAGGCTATCATAAGTTTATCAATTTATTTATTAATCCAACCACTCCAGCTGTTAGAGACTTTTTCAACCTGCAATCAGAGCCAAAATAACCTCTAATATTCTGTTTTTATCGCCCTTAAGACAACTCGTTACTCGCAAGGAGGGGGAAGTTAAAACTTCCCTTATCTTAAGGTTTCTTTATATTATTCTATTTTAAACTGTAAAGTAAGTCCTGATAATTCAGAGACCTATGATCGACATGCTTACCTCTGTGCAATTTATGGCCAGGGCCCCAAACGTGAAGCTTTAGAGAAAACCTGAAAGAATCAGGATTATGTTTCTTTTTCAAAAAAGGTTTATTACAAAATCAAAAATACAAAAATGGGTAAATAAAAAACAACTGCTATCCCCCAAGGAGGAATTAGTTCAAAATGATTAAATAAGAGTTAGTTTACACCAGCTCCTGTCTTCTTAGAATCTCCCCAAAACAGCTCCCAGCCCGATCTGAGCTGCATCCTTTTATATCATTCCTGAGACTGCTCTAAACAATGTAAGAGTCACAAGTCATTCTCTCCTGACAGTTTAGGTCAAGGGGTCATTTACCAAATACACTTTTTTAGCTCTACATAAGACATTTGGTATCATTTTCACTACATGCAGTATTCACATGAGGGCACAAAAGTTCATGTTGCACGCCTGGAAAGGGAGCACAGGCCATAAATCTTCATGTTGGTAGCAAATTGTAGATCTTCCTCCAGCATTCCTGAGAACTTCTGGGTCCAGATGGACTGTCCTCACTCCATTCCAGTCCTTCTTTTCCCGCCAGAGGTGGAGTTAGGGCCGGGCCCATGGGTGGACCCATGGGTGGATCCAGAGAAGCCAGCCTGTCTTTTGACCCTTTGCCTAGTTCTGTCCTCACCAGCAAGTCCTGAACTATTGTCCTCTTGACCCTTGTGTGACCCTTGTCTCTGACCACTGTTTCTAAGCCTTGACTGGCCAGTACTCGTGACATCCCCCATGGGGACGAACTTAGGCAAAGGACCATAAAAAGATAGAGCAGCAATGCAACCCTTCATAAATCTAGCATCCATCTCACTCAGGAATGGCCGAACACTCAGACACCTAACTGTGGCCTCCACATCAACCCTCATTCTCATCATAATGCCATCATCAGCTACGGGTAAGCACAAGGTCCCTTTGCGGGTTGTTACATAACCTTTAAACTGCCTCCTTCCATCTGTGGGATCTTCGCCCAAAAAGAATAAAGATAAATCCATCACTGGAGCCTCTCCACGCGGAAGCGATCCCATCATTTGCGGTGGGAAGCTGGCGCTGAAAACCAAAACATGATTTCTCGTATCTAATAAAGGTGCGGTCCCAAAAGAGTCACAGACTTCTGGGCCGAACCATCCAGTCTTTACAGACAAAATATTCATAAACTGAAAGCAATCTATAATCTTGCCTTGACAAACAAAGTAACACCCCTTCTGGGATTTAATCCTCCATCTCATTTCTCTCCCAGGTGCGATTCGGACAGGGGAAGGAATGCCTGCTGGCTCACTACTTAGACAGACCATAGGGATTTCACGTATCACATCAGGACACGGGACGCATGTCGAAGCTGCCGTCATTACTGATACAACCTCTTCAGCCACGTCAGATGAGGGCGCCGTTGTCAGCTCCTCGTCGTGGGTCCGCTCAAGCAGGTCATTCACTCCCGGAGAGGACAACATTAGTACGTCGTCCTCCTGACCAGCCTCCCGCTTGAATCCCTTTTCCATTTGGTCTGGACGTACTGAATAAACCTGCAAGACACGCAGCGTTTATTCATCATAGCATGTTCACATTGGAGCCCGATAGTCTTAGTCTGAGGCAATCCATCCCTCCTGCGGTTCACGGTGCACAAATAGTATGTGCCATTCAAAGAGAAAACAGTTGATGGACCTGCGGAGGGGATTAATCCCTCTATGATATTCTGCCGAATCGAGTCCATCTGGAAGGAACATAAAATATGTTCCACATGAGATATATAACTCATTCTATGAAGCAATAAGTAACTGCATTACTGCATAAACACTTCTTAATTATAGGAGAAAATAGATCATCAGAAGCTGCAGGAAGAATCACACTACAATTCCTCTGCAGGCATAGTTTTACAACAATAATCCTCACAACAAGTGTACACCAGTTATGAAATGTCTACAACATCCTAAAGATAAACTGGATAAAATAATTATAAAATCCTGACATACCTCCAGATTCAGAGCATCAAGCAGTTCAGATTCAGGGTGAGTTTGATGAGCCATTTGTTCACTTCAAGTTACAGACTGACAGTTAAGGAGCAAGTGACATGATATGCAGAGAGTCCTGCACTTAAACAGGAGCAGCAAGAGTGGGGGCTAGTGCTCCCCCTGTCTTGACACCTCTCTTCCCATCTTATCTGGATGCACCAGGTCAGGTTTTCTTTCTCCTAACAGCTTTCTTCCTGTCAACTGCCACTTGTTTTTACAGGCCAAAATCATACCGATTATTAAAATAATCACTCCACACATCAATCCGAGAGCGCACAGAGGCCAGAAGAGAGCATCCCAGACGGGCCTAATGATGTGCTCTCTCACTCCTTTTACCAAAATTTCCATTGAATCAGAAGTTCCTTGAATTACATTATTAGAAACCTGCACTACACTGTCACTCATAATTTCCCCTACACCACGTACTATCAGACTCACATGACGTAATGTGCCATTTATGCCATATGCAAAATAATCAAACCAGTCAGCTTTTTGCTGATCTAACGATCTTCGAAATGGTGAGCAAAAACCACTTCTCAGGTCCCAATTTGGGAAATTTCTGAAGTTAGGAAACTCTTTGGGTGCATCAGGGTCAATTGTGAATCTTTCAGGTTGAGGATTTTTCCCTATTCTCGGTTCATTAAAACACACATGATGGTCTATGCCTAACCCGTTAGGTAATTGAAATTGACCAGACTAAACGCTCCCCACTTAGTTGTTCCTGGGGCTGTGAATCCAGGTGGCACTAAGTCTCCAACTTTATCATTCATAATCATTATACGATCTAAAAGACCATTTCCTGTTTTTGTATCATTTACTTCCCAAGTATTTGTTTTATCAATAGAAAACCAATTCGTTTTAACTCGAAGTTGACCATGTTCCATCACAAGAGTTTTAGTTCCCACTAATTTTCTTTCAAAGGTTTCTGCTTCAATCCTTGTGTCCTGGGGACAATAATCATATTTTTGCTTATTATATCCCTCTCCATACCAGTATGTCATAGGATATGTCTCGTACATTCCTTTTCTATAATATCTATAATCTTCTGGAATATCTCTTTGCATATAACCACGTAAGACTTTATAGCATAATTCTCCAGTTCCCAAAGTAGCTATGTTTAGATAAGGAGGCCTAGGTTTAAAAAACTCTCGAGCTCCTAATGTGTCTGGACGCAGACCTCCAACTGTTAATCCATATAGTTGTGAGTACCAAAAAATACACATCCTTCTAGTTAACCCTTTAGTATTATTACAGACTTCCACCTGACATCCTTCAAGCATTAAGGTGTAATTTCTAGCCCATGTGGGACTGTGATAAAAATCTTTCTTATGGGTTGGTCTAATCATTTCATTTACTGCTTCGAAGATGGAGTCTGCCTCAATTATACTATCAGGAGTAGCTGTACCTTTTTGATAATATGCTCCTGCGATCCTTATTCTAAGTGGCTCGCCTCCCTGCCATACAGCGCTATTATTCGCTTTCCTGGTTAAACAGAGTCTAGTTTCCTCATTCCATGCATGGAATCCTGTATCTAAGTTAGTGGGATCAGATTGATCCTTTTTCATCCATTGCACTACTTTTGGGTGTTTAAAATTAGGAACCTCATAAACCCATTCTGTATAAAGAGTGTGTCTTATTTGATGCAGTTCCCATCCTTGTGGCTGAAGGCCTACCTCATTATGGAGGCAGAAAAATGTCCAGTTAAAATATGTACTATTAGTGGGAAGTATATAATTCTGATATCCTGTGTAATTTGCATATTCACTATGACCTTTACGTAAGAGTCGAGCTAAGTCTGAAGTAGATCTCTTACCCCGCATACCGGGCTCTAGAAAGAGAGGAACGGTCTCTTCACCTTCCTCTGCCTCAGCCAGGGGATCAGACATTGCAGGTGGTACTTTTGATAACCATTTAATCACATTATCCTTTACTTTCTGCCACATGTGACTCTCTCCTATCATGGACAAGGAATCATATTTTAGTGTTGTGTTAGGAGGGGGGGTCGGACAAACATCTCTTCGTTCCCTCCCTCTTGATAATCTTTGATACCAATGCGTAATATTTCCTGTTTGCCATGAACTTAAACTGCTGTCTTTGGTCTGAAAACACCCAAATTCGATTCTACGAGGCCACCATCTCTCTATCTTTATCACTTTGAAAGTGGTGAAGTTGTGTCCCCATTCTAAATTATTTCTAAGGCAATATTTGTAAACCCACAATTCTACTTCACCTGAAGTTTGATTTAAGATTTTCTTTTTCCTCAATATTATCTGACAAGATCGATCAAGCTCTGTGGATCCTGTCTGATCCATTAAGACTGCCATATACTCCGCCCATGGGCCGGTCTCACCACACTCCGTGTCATTCTTCTCCTCCTGCTCTGCTGCAGAAAATGATGTCACGGAGGGTGTAGCCATGATCCGGTCAAATCCATTATCTCCACAGGGCAAGCGCAGGCAGCCAGTTTTGTTCCCTGTTACACTACAAATCTTGAATCCAATCTGTGTTGCTATCATGCAGGTGGTTATATTCTCATTAAAATCTTCTTTGGGCCATAACAGCTTAATTTTGGATACATTCCAATTCCCTACTAATTGTTGCGGTCCTCCGTGAGTTATGTTATATGTCACCGAGGACACATGATACGTTCGGAGATATACATGTACCCCATATGCAATCGCTATACTTAATCCTATAAGGCTAAATTCGAAAAGGATAAAAAAGGCCCATTTAATCCATTTTATTATCCAATTCTTTCCTTTCGGAATATTTACATTTTTCTTTTTAACTTTGGGGTCAACTCCCGCCGGAGTTGCATACCTGACCACTTTTCGTTTTCTGCTGCTTTCCCTCTTATGCTTCTGAGTAGACAACATCTGCAAAAACAGAAGCATAAAAATCAGCAGGAAATGAAAGCGCCCTGCTCTAGTTAGGTAGAGTCAGATTGGAGACCAGCCTTCTACGAGACATTCTAGTGTGAGCAGTCCCATAAATCTTAGGCCAATATGCCTCTCCTCTCCGGGTGGTCACTAAGTTAACAGCCGAGCTGCAAATGCGACCCGACAGGTCTATTACCTCCACCAAAGTTAACTGATAAGGCATGAACTTACGCTCCGCCCCTGGTCCAAGACTCTTCAGCTCAACCAGGTATGATGTAACACGCTTACGCATCCCTGGGGGCTCCTGAACAGACAATCCTGTATGCCAGTCCAGAGTCCCTGACAGATAAGTTCCCCATCTGTCATCTTTATACTCTTGAGTTACCCCAATCTGTGTACCTGTTTCCCATGCATCAGCCAGCGTACCAAATTGCTGTCCTAATATCAAGCTCTTAATAGACTCAAATTTGGACCGAGCCTGAAGCTCTTCCAGTCCTTTTTCTCTGGTCTTGAGCTTGAACACAAATGGATAAGCTTCCACCCATAAATCTCTAACCGGCTTCACCAGGCTAGGATTCCTGAGCAGCTCTCCTACAAAAAACATACTTGGCTGGCTTGTCGGCAAGCAGGTAGTCAAAACACCATTCTTCGTGCAACAGCACCCATCTTTGATTTCACCTCTGTGGGTGCATTCACAGACCTGCCAGGAGATGATGCCTGGATTATTCCTCAAGCAGGTTCCGCAAAAACATATTTTAATGGGAGCAGACAGCTCCACTGCACCTGTATGCAAGTCTGTTCCTCTCTCCAGGTGAGTGGGCTTTTGCTCCCGGAGCCCCGACCATTTAATTAGGGTGCACAGAAATCCGCATGTCACGCATGTTCCCGGCTTCAAGCCTCCCCATTGCGCGTAACGATACGCATTTGCAGATTCTATGAAGCCCGGAAACATAGCCACTTTAAAATCTTTAATACAATCCCCCTTCGTTAACAAAATGAGGCCCGTAGTACCTGGGATCTTACAAGTCATTTCTTCACTAGATTTTGGCCCAGCCATGACCTTCAATCAAGTAATTAATTTAAAAAAATATATATATATATATATATTTTTTTTATTAATTAATTTTTATTTTTCAGAGTTATTTTATAACTTGATGAGGGTGAACGCGCAAACCAGTGTCAGTTAAAACCACGTTCCCAGTTACGTCTTTTATTATAAAGGGACTACTTACGTTATGCTTAATACAATCTCCTTTTCGAACCGGTCCTCTTTTGACCCAAATTCTTTCACCTTTCTGTAACACAGAGACGTGTTCCGGGTTAGTTTTTTTCTCAGTTCTTTTCAGTTTCGTCCTATTAAGGATCACATTTAGTTCTGAAACTCCCTCCGGTGTATCCCATCGGGAGCTCAGGTTAGTCAGGATGTGATTTTTTATCGTCCTAACTGCTCTTTCTGCTATTCCGTTAGTGTGGGACTCGTATGGGATAGAAAAAATGTGTCTTATCCCCCTTGATTCAAGCAGACAAGAAACTTTGTCATTCTTAAATTCAGGTCCTCCATCCGAACGGAGTGACTCACACGTGAGGGGCAGGTGTAGAGATAAGGCCATGCTGACCGTATTTCCTGTGACACGTTTCAGCGGTATTATCTTGCTCTGATCACCTGGTCCATTATCTTTGATTACCAAAAAGAACTTATGTCCGTTCACTCCTCTAGAGGCACATTCACCAACATCCGTGCTGAAATGCACCCCCGGCACATCACACATGATGGGCAAATGGTCATAAATCACAGGTTGAGCCCCTCCTTTTACTTTACACGACTCACACGTTGCTTTTACTCGTGCTGTTAGTTCTTTCAGCTTTGGTACAGAAATATTTTCTTTTTTGAAAATCTCACGCAAACGTAATACTCCTACGTGTCCGTAATTTTTATGCGCAAATGTCACCAGCTCTTCATCAGCTGCAGCGCTCCTGTTTTGTAAAAACGCTGTGGGTAGAAACAAAGCTCGAGCTTGTACTAATTCATCCACTTCTGCGTTTCCGATCTCATCCTCGCTTCTTCCATTTGTATGGCTATTTACATGTGTCACCTGAATCTGTAATTTTTTCTTATAACACGATACTAAAGTCCACAAGTCAGCGTGTTCCAATCTCTCTCCATCAGTCTTCTGGAAATCTTTAGCTTCCCAAAATGCTAAATGATCATCTAGCCCGTCTTTAACGTATTTAGAGTCTGTGACCAATCTTACTGATCTGAGCTTCAGCTTACACGTGTCAGCGAGCGCCATGACAACGGCCGTCAACTCTGCAGTTTGAGCGGACCCGACAGCCTGTCCAGTTTGTTGATATTTCCTGTCCTTTAGCAGTCTCACAAACCCCCACTTACAGAAGTCTGCATCTGCTGTTTTCTTAGATCCATCAGTGTAGTAAACTGCCTCTGGTTTTATGGCTTTAACAACCTCTTTCCTGTCAGGCTTAAGTTTTGTTTCTCCTTCCACGTGGATCTGCGGGTTTGCCAATAACATCTCCCACTTTGCCCATCTGGGTAAAACGGCCCTCGCCTGTGGGAGGAGATCTTTCCGAAGGTCTTTAGTCATATAATCAGTAGATTGAATTATGATTTTTTGCGATCCGGCCAGAGCGAACATCATATCTTTATGTTTCATCAGGGTGGTCAGCACCTTTTCGCTGGGCGTGTAACGGCTCTCTGTTGGTGCGAGCTTATAGCCTTTACATGTTATCAGACTCTTGCTGTCATAGTTCTGAAATAAACACTGTGAAATCCTGTCCTACAATCACTTTCACAGCTAACGGTTCATGATGCTCTCTATTTGAAAGATTCACTAGATTAGCACCCATTTTAACCATCACTGCTTGATAAGTCTCAAGCTCCTGTGAGCTCAGTTTGCGGTTGTGCGTCACCAGTTTCTGACCCACTTTGGTTCTGAGACCTTTTTTAAGTGACATTATGGGATCAATGATGTTTCGAAAATCACGGACGTTGCTGGAAATGTACTGGAGCTGTCCGATAACACCTTCCATCGTTAGTAAGTCACGCGGGGGTGTTATGTTTTGCAGATAGGTGGAAGGTACCGACACTGAATCTGACACTTCAAAACCTAGGATCGTAACTTTTGTGCGTCCTAGCTGGCTTTTCTTCAAGTTGAGTTTGAATCCTGCACATGTCAGTCTGGTCACCACCTCGTCCAAAGTTTTCAGGTGTTCGCTTTCACAATCATGCGTGAAAAATATGTCATCGATATATTGAATGACAGGTAAACCTTCCAGATATGACTGTACGACTCCTTGAAATTTATTCGCCGCATTTACCCATCCCATAAGCAAAACGCACCATTCATAATGCTTTCCTTCAAATGTAAATCCAGTTTTAGCTCGACTTTCTTGCGCTAAAGGTACAGACCAAAAACCGTTAGCCAAATCGATGCATGTTTTATATTTTTTAATAGGCATGGTTTGGAGCTGCATGTACGGGTCAAAAGTTTTACGCACGTCGTGCGGTGTCACTCTATTTAATCCTTTCAAATTGTGTACCAGTCTGTAGGTGCCATCAGGTTTAGGAACAGCTTGAATGGGAAGACAAGTGGATAATGTATCTTTCTCTTCGATTATCCCTTTTTCTTTAAGCTCAGCGAGAGTACATCTGATCTCATCTCTTCCTTCTCTGATGGGATACTGCTTTTCCCTGGCAGGCATCGCTCCTTTAATAATGCATTGTTCTTTTACTCTGCCACAATCATTTTTGTGTGTAGCCCAATTACCTTTTTGGATTATTTCTCTGAGTTTGTGCGGGTCCAGACTAGTTTTCTCCAGTTGCTCTTTAATGAGACTGTCCATATTTAATTCACCTAAAAAACTCACATGCAGCGCTGGGTCTTTTGTTATTTTTACTAAATCCTTTAAACTAATTAAGTTTTCTGCACCTTTTATGTAAAGAATTCCCTGTTCGTCTTTATGAACTGCCATGTTACGTACAGAGTCATCTGCGGGTATCACATTCTTGCATCCTATTTGTTCCATCGGATTATTTTCACGCTTTACTGATATTAATGCCCCGGTATCTAAAATGTATTTTGTATTTTCGTATTTTACTTTAAGCCACTCCCCATCCCAATGCGTATGAGATGAAAGCGCCTCGATTATTTCTACTTTTGTGGTGGTGGCCGGCTTCTCTGATTGTTGTATTTCGCGTCCCAATCTTTGATTGATTGGATCAATTTCTCTTTCTGTTCTTTGGTCATCCGGGCCCACTCCTCCGGGTTCGCTCTCCTGGGTCGAGCCACAGGGCAGCCGGGGGGTCCCATGAAAAACGGCCTTGCAATCGGGTCCATTTGGCCCCTGGTTCTCTGGTTCTGATTCGGTTCTGTCCTGGGTGGGAGTTGCCTCGGTTGAGAGCTCACTGATTGGCTCCCTTGCTGTGGGTGTGCAGGGGGCAGAGGGGATGTATCTGACCCTTCAATCTGTTTCCGGCTTGCCGTCCTAATTTGTTTTTTGACTGTTTAAATTCCCTTGTGCGATCCCACGCCTGCGCTTGTCGGATTTTTTCTGCAGGAGAGAGATTAGGCCACATCGCGGCCATCATTAATCCCCCTGGCAGATCAGCTAAAAGTTTTTCCTGCTGTACTTGGGAAAGCCCTGCGATTGTTCCTAAACACCCAGCTAATGTAACTTTTCCTGTACTGATTTCAGAGCTTAAAGCTTTCCTCCGTCGTTCCCCAGAATCCTCACCAATCCCTCTGGGAGAACTCTCCGCCAGGGACATCAACGAGGCTCCTGGGGTTAAACGCAGATCGTTCTTTAATGCTATAACCTGAGAAATCTCTGGACTTGAAAGTTGTTCAATCGTCATACCTCGATCCTGAAGTCTCTGTACATATCCAGCGTCTGTCTCACCCGATGCTCTTTGTGGCAGGATGGTATGATCAAAATGTCCTAAGCTTACTCTTGACTGTTCCTGAGCAGTTTGCCAATATGGGGAATATTCCTGTTCTAGGATTCTCTCTTTAGGCATTGGATTAAGCTGTCCTCCCTGCGGAGTGCTTCGGTTTGCATCCAAAGGTTGGGAGGGGCTGCACGGCGAGTAGCAGTGAGTTTTCACTGCCGAATCTCTAGCCATACATCCTCCGCGATAAAAATCATATCCTTGGCCTAAATAAGCATGCTTAAAAGGTTGCCCCCATCCTGGTTGCAGCATGACTTCTTCCCTACTCTTCGCTGCTTGAATTGCTGAAGCCGTGAAGCCATCTATAGGGTACCAGTCTGGAAAAGGATTTTCTGCTACTTCTCCTGCATAATTCTTGTCTCCCTCTGTATTAATTGCAAACTGGCCTCTTCTTGGTTCTGGAACCGGTCTAACTGGGCCTATGTTAGGAGGTGCCTGAGGGTCATAATATTTCATCTGTACTGGACGGCTTTTCTTATTTAGTCCTCTAATGCCATAAACTATAGGATTTGTCTCATCTCCTTTTTCTGCTCTCTGGGGTTGCTGCTCTACATTTTCTCTGTTCTCCTCTTGCTCATGGGCTGTAACTGGGGATAACCAACTCACATTTTCAGGTGTTTTGCCTCCAGGGATCCGAGTGCTGCATTTTTGTTGGGATCCGCATTCTGACCTGAGCGTCCCTTTGGGTGTGCCACGCACCACCACTTGGGAACCCTGTTCTTCCTCCGATTCAGCCTCACTCTCGCTGCTTCTGTCTCTGGCCTCAAACCAATGTTTGACTTTCTTCTCTACTCGCGGCAAGGCTGATTTATCCACTAAAATTACGACCAGGATGTCTCCTAGCCTGCTAGAGGCTTCGGAATAAATCACCAAACCTACGCCATATGCTTCAGTTATCCGACACACCTGGGGTTTATTATTAAGCTTAAACACTAGCCGTCGCGCTCCTAAATCCAAGGCTTCTGACACCACCCGCTCCCAAGCTTGGTGAAAAGAGATGTCGGGATTATGAGGGTCTACGTTAATTATGGAAATAGCGCTGACACGACCTTCCAGATTCCCTAATTGCTTGTCTAAGAGAGTAGTAATTTCTCCAGCTCCGTAATTACGATCTACCAGCGGAATCATAGAACTTCTGCTTTCTGCCCCTAAAAGTCTCCTCAGAAAACTTAAAGAGGACGTGGTACCGGCAGAACTTTGTGGATCTTTCAGAAAGATCAACACATCTTCTTCTCGGATCTCCGCATCTATTTTCTCGCCTGACAAAATTATCACCGGTTCTTGACCTATCGTAACATGATTCGGAGGAGCCGCGGGACTATGGGGTTCTAACGGGGGAAAAGGAATTGGGTTTGGAGTCCTTTCAGCCCCTGGCCGTCTCTGAGTCTCATCTTTCTCCCATGCAGCAACATGCTGTTCAGTGGGCGGTCTCTCCGCTCCTCTCATGGGCACCTGAGAAGGGGTTTGTACATGTAGAAACGGGTTCCACTGCGCCGGCCGAACCGCGTCAGGCGGGTTCGGTGGGGGTGGAGGACATCCGCTCTCGGAACCGGGGCTCACAGGGAATTCCCCGCGGAGCGCTGGATACAAAGGGGGCGCGGTCAAAACCGATTGGACTTCATCCCAGGAGGCCGACATTTCAACTGCAGCTCGTCTCCGGTACATTTCCGCTTGGAGCTCCGTGATCCCCAGTCGGTTACATAACGCCTGTCTCATTTGAATTGCCTCATTTTTGCTTCTAGATAAGAAGTAAATTGTTCTACTATTAGCCCGTTGAACCACGAACTCCGCCATAGCAGAGTACATCGCTCCCGGATCACATCGGTACTGCCCGACTCCAAATGGAGTGAGAACTAAAGGTTCCGGTCCAGTTGGTATTTGCTCAAGCAATCCCAGAAGGATCTCATATTGCTCGCCCGTGTGGAGTTTCGCTGGATTTTCCCAACAACACCACGCTATCTGATTAAAAACAGGATCATTTTGTTGTTCTGCTAGAATCACTAAATCACCCACTAACGGAAATACATGATTATTTTTTACTTGAGTTTCAGCATTTGGACAGCGCTCCGCTGCGGCTTGAGCTGTGCCGGCCTCGTTCTGAAAGCTCCGGTTACAGGATATTGCTAAAACGCTTTGTGGTTCACCTTGAAATGTCACTAATTCTCCGGTGACAAATCTCACATTAAGGAGAATATTTTCCGGTTTTACCGTTAAAGATCTATCTGCCATGGCTGGTTGAAAGTTTCTCTTTTTTATTATTTATTTTATTTTTATTCGTTCTCACGTCTTATTCTTTATTCTTACTCTTTATTCCTTTTTATTATTTTTTTCCTAGCTTTTATCCTTGGCTTTTCTTACGTCGGAAAGCCGTGATTTCTTTATACCTCTTTGAGTTAATCGTCCGTTCTCCCAAATTTCTTTCCTTTTCGAGAAATTGGTGCGGTTTTCACTCCAAGGTTATAAGCTTAACAGGTCCATAGCGCGTAAGCTTTTATCAGCCTAAAAGACATAGTTCTACGTCGGATAGTCCGGTATTTAATATTTGTACCTTCGCTCTGTAGCCCCACGTTGGTGCGCCATGTCGCGTGCCCGTCCCATTTACCGGTTCCTTTAGAACTTATGAGACGGTGCATCTATCAGGGTTCGGGGGGATGTCGGCGAGTTTTATCGTATTAAATCCGGGTTTGGACCACCTAATTAGAATCTTGTCTTTTATTTTAAAGGTGAAATGACTTGCACGAATAGCCAGCCTCAGAGTAGTCCACTTCTTTTAAACTCGTTACCTTTTGGTTAAGATACTAGAGAGAAGTCTGGAGGCAAGCCAAGCCTCTCAGCCATTTTTTGGGTTATCCGGAATTAATTGCGCCTCTAACAGCTTATGTGGGAGGTTGGTAACTATAAAATGATTTATGCTAGTTGATCAGGCTATCATAAGTTTATCAATTTATTTATTAATCCAACCACTCCAGCTGTTAGAGACTTTTTCAACCTGCAATCAGAGCCAAAATAACCTCTAATAATCTGTTTTTATCGCCCTTAAGACAACTCGTTACTCGCAAGGAGGGGGAAGTTAAAACTTCCCTTATCTTAAGGTTTCTTTATATTATTCTATTACAAACTGCAAAGTAAGTCCTGATAATTCAGAGACCTATGATCGACATGCTTACCTCTGTGCAATTTATGGCCAGGGCCCCAAACGTGAAGCTTTAGAGAAAAGCTGAAAGAATCAGGATTATGTTTCTTTTTCAAAAAAGGTTTATTACAAAATCAAAAATACAAAAATGGGTAAATAAAAAACAACTGCTATCCCCCAAGGAGGAATTAGTTCAAAATGAGTAAATAAGAGTTAGTTTACACCAGCTCTTGTCTTCTCAGAATCTCCCCAAAACAGCTCCCAGCCCGATCTGAGCTGCATCCTTTTATATCATTCCTGAGACTGCTCTAAACAATGTAAGAGTCACAAGTCATTCTCTCCTGACAGTTTAGGTCAAGGGGTCATTTACCAAATACACTTTTTTAGCTCTACATAAGACATTTGGTATCATTTTCACTACATGCAGTATTCACATGAGGGCACAAAAGTTCATGTTGCACTCCTGGAAAGGGAGCACAGGCCATAAATCTTCATGTTGGTAGCAAATTGTAGATCTTCTTTCAGCATTCCTGAGAACTTCTGGGTCCAGATGGACTGTCCTCACTCCATTCCAGTCCTTCTTTTCCCGCCAGAGGAGGAGTTAGGGGCAGGATCATGGGTGGATCCATGGGTGGATCCAGAGAAGCCAGCCTGTCTTTTGACCCTTTGCCTAGTTCTGTCCTCACCAGCAAGTCCTGAACTGTTGTCCTCTTGACCCTTGTGTGACCCTTGTCTCTGACCACTGTTTCTAAGCCTTGACTGGCCAGGACTCGCGACAATAACAGGAAATAGAATTTTCTTGGTAACACTAACAATACAACCAGAACTCCACCGCCATAACCCATGTGAAAAGGACGCTGTGGAAGAGAAAGAGAGACAGCGGTCACAATGTGACCCAAAACACAGCAGACAGTATGTAGTTACAGCCCAAATTCCAAAAAAGTTGGGATGCTTGGTAATTTTTTTAATAAAAACAAAATGCAATTATTTTCAAACCATGCAAGCCATATATTTGAAAGAGAATAGTGCAAAGAAAACATATGAACTGTTGAAAGCAGGGGAAAATAAATATTTTGGGGAAAAACACGCTAATCTGAAATTTGATACTTGCAACGTGTCTTAAAGTAGTTTGGGCAATAAAATGCTGTAAAAGTTGAATAATACTTAAAACACAAGGAGGAACATTTCAAATTTAATTATATTAACTCCCTTGAAATGCATCCTCTGGGCTAAAAAGGAGACAAATCATCCTATCAATAAAATTGGGTTCTATTTCGTCTAGTCTTAGCCCTTAAGCTAGCTGCTATTGGAAGGATGATCTCCGCATCAGCCAATCATGAAGAGCTAAAATGTACGCCCACCAATAGTGGGCCCCCTCGTGGTATATAACCGCAGTGACCCCACTGCTCACCTCCTTTTTCTCTTCATGCCAAGCTTGAGAGCTTTATTAAAGAGCAAATATTATCCTAAAAGAGCAAACTTATCTGAAGACGACTTACCAGCCATGTCCAGCGACGCCAGACCCTGCCCGACCTGCCAGACGGGCTCCATTTCCAGCGGCGACCGGCACGCTAAGTGTGAGGTCTGTCTCGGGGCTCACCACGCTGGCCTGGCCTTGACCCCGCAGGCCTCGTGCCCGTTCTGTGCCGCTCTGCCCGTGGCGGAGAAGATTTGCCGGGTCGAGTACTTCACTCCCGCCGCCGACGAAGAATTTCCGGTCGCTGACTCGTACCCGCTGGACAAGGCTTTGGATTTCTTCGATGCCGGTCAGGAGCCGGCTGGCTTCAACCGGCTGGATGACGTCACCGACAGCGAAACTACGATGAGGCGGCATCCCTCCTAGACATAACGGAGGTCGACGAGCTTCGTTCAGCGAGTCCTTCTGCCCCAGTGGCTTCTCGCTCCTCCCTGCCAGCAGTAAGAGCACTGCTCCAGGAGCTGCCCGCCATCAGTTCTGCGGCAGCAGCCCGCAAGGGGCTAGCTCTGCCAGAACCGGCCCCGCCTGAAGCGGATGATTTGGCGGGAATTTTCGGGGCGACTCAGACACGCTGTCCAGACCCTATCTGGCTGCGCTTCCCTGCTGCTATGAGCTGCTGGTCTGCCGCCTTCTCCGAGCCTGCCAAGCTCAAGGCGCCAGTCTCCACGTATGCGCCCATCACCAAGGTTGAGGGGTTTTCCGACCAAAGCTGGCCGTCCGTTCCTCCGCTAGAGCCGGACTTGGCCTCGCTGTTCGGCGCCAAGAACCACCTCGCTGGCCCGCGAGCTGTTCCCACTTCAAAACATGACCAGCTGCTGACGCGGCTCACCGACCGCGCACATCAGTGTGCCTTTCAGACCGGCGCTGCAGGGAATAACATCGCCCTTCTTGCCTTCGGCGTCTCAAAGACGATGGAGGAGCTGGAAGCTCCCGAGGAGTCGAAAGCCGTCATTACTAAGACTGCTGATGCTATCCTCAATCTGTGTGCTGCTGTGCTCACCGGTTCTGCTCGCATCGCTGCCTGGCAGACCCTCATCCAGCGAGCGATCTGGCTGAAGGCCCTGCCCTCCATTCCGGAACATCTGCAAAGGGAGATGCTAGACGGCCCCATCACCACCGATGTTCTGTTTGGTCCCCATCTTAGGGGCGTCATTGAGCGGGCTCAGAAGACGGCCGAACTATCGGCTACGGTGCGAGACCTGGTCCACCCTCGGTCAGCCTCGCACTCCGGCCGTTCAGCCAGAGGATGGAACGAACGGCACGGAAGCTTCAGACGTCCAGCTGCACCGCCCGCTCCACGGAGCCGGCCTCCCGCTTCGGCTCCACATCAGCGGGACCAGCGAGATGGCGGACAACGGTTCCGGCGGGGCCAGCAGACGCAGTCTTGGCAGTCCCAAGTGCAGGAGCCTCGTCGAAAGCAGCCACGGAAGTGACTCTTTTGGGGGAATGTGTGTGTTACTGATTGTTCTGATGTTGTTGTTGGTTTTGAAATAAAACCCAAAAAACGTCACTCAAAGAGCACAATCCTACAGTCCTCCGCAGAATCCTCTGCCGAGTTCTCACACATGTTCCCCACACCAAGCACTGCTGCACGCACACATGTTCCTGCAGGTACAGGTAGTCATAATACATGGCCAGCCGTAAGGGTGCGCTCCATTTGCGCTCCGGCCCGAGCATCTGGCCAGGCCCAACTCTTCCCGCTCTCCCCACACCGTTGGGTGGGGCGGGATGTCAGGTCGCTGTCTCGACCACGCGCGGCGGCACAGTGCGCGGCTCCATCCACTGGCACTCTGTCGCCCCCGTGCACGGGCCCGGCTCCCACTCGTCCTTCACTCTCGGACTCCACGCTCCGCGGTGTGGACCAGCCTGTTCCAGCTGTTTCGCACTCGCCCTTTCGAGCGCAGCCCTCCATGGGTCGCCCCCAGTTCTCTGGTACGGGCGACGGCGGTAAGGGCGCATGCACAACCCTCGGACATTGTTCACGTGACCGCGCACACGCGTCCACTGTCGGAACGCGCGCACGAGTGGCACCGCCTTTGTGTCATGAGCAAATGGATTTCGGACACCATTCATTGCGGTCACACACTTCATTTTCAGGCAAATCCACCTCCCTTCAACGGGATCGTGGAGACGACGTTCACATCGCAAGTACAGTCTCAGGCCCTAGAGCTGTAGCTGCGGGAACTTCTGTCCAAGGACGCTATTTCCCGAGTCCCTCGCGGACAAAAACTCTCGGGCTTCTACTCCCGCTACTTCGTAGTACCGAAGAAGTCGGGAGGAATGAGGCCGATTCTCGACCTGTCCCTGTTCAACTGCTCCATAGAAGTAATGCATTTCCGCATGTTAACGATGAGACAAGTCCTGGAGTATGTGCGCCCCGGGGATTGGTTCACGTCAATCGACCTGAAAGACGCATACTTCCACATACCAGTAGTTCCAAACCACCGGAAGTTTCTGCGTTTTTCGTTCAAGGGAGTTCAATATCAGTTCAATCGCCTCCCTTTCGGCTACTCGCTAGCCCCGCGCACCTTCTCCAAATGTCTGGAGACTGCGCTGCAGCCACTGCGCACGGAGGGAATGAGGGTCTTATTTTACCTAGACGATCTTCTCCTGTGCGCTCGGTCCAAGGACGAGGCGTCACAGCAAACCAGGAGGTTGACAGAGCATCTGTCAACCCTAGGGTTTTCTATAAACTGGGAGAAGAGCTCCATCCTTCCGTCCCAATCGATTGTGTATCTCGGGGTGGAGCTGAACGCCTCCCTAATGAGAGCGCGTTTGTCGCCTGCAAGAGCGGCAGATCTCTCCATGGTGATCTCCCGTGTACAACCCCGCAAGATCGTGAGAGCCCTGTTAGTCATGAAACTCCTGGGCATGATGTCCGCAGCCCATTTGGTGGTACCGCTAGGTTTGCTGCGCACGAGGCGCTTGCAACGCTGGTTCATCCGCCTCCGGGTACACCCAATACGTCAGAAGAGAAGTATGTTGAGGATTCCCCCTTCAGTGGGCGGGGACCTCGCTCACTGGGGGGAACCCCCACATCCTCTCACGCGGGGTTCCCATCGGACGTTCTGCGTCACACGTATCTGTGTTTACAGATGCGTCACTGTCGGGGTGGGGGGCACGTGCTTGTCCCATACGGTGGCAGATCGCTGGCCCTCCCACACGCATGAGCACATAAATGTGTTGGAGCTTATGACAGTGAGGAATGTGATCAGACACTTCGCTGCCCTTCTCGAGGACCGTCATGTCGAAGTTCACACAGACAACCAGGTGGTGGCAGCCTACATAAATCGCCAAGGGGGAGTTCGATCCCTCCCACTGTTGCGTGTCGCCACAGATTTACTGTGTTGGACACATGTCCATCTGCTGTCCATCAGAGCCATCTACATTCCGGGGGTACTGAATGTAGCGGCAGACATCCTGTCGAGAGGGGGACCCCGCGACTCCGACTGGCGTCTGCATCCTGCACTGATATCACAGATCTGGATCAGGTTCGGGGAACCATCTGTGGATCTGTTCGCGGCTCGCGAAAATGCTCAGTGTCGCCTGTGGTTTTCCCTGAGTCCCCGGGACGGACCCCCACTCGGGGCGGACGCCTTCTCACACCAGCCCTGGCCTCGAACGCTCCTTTATGCTTTTCCACCAGTCCCTCTGATTCCCCGTCTCCTGGACCGAATTCGGTCGGAACAGCTCTCGGTGATTCTGGTGGCTCCCAGACGCTTGTCCGCATCATGGTTTCCGGACCTGCAAGCGCTAGTGTCCGGCTCCCCGTGGAGGGCGGACGCCCTTCTCCAGGCGGATGGGATAATCAAACATCGTCCGGAAATAGGCCAACGGCTGTGGGTTTGGCCGCTGAGCGGTCACGCTTAGAGGCTTCTGGGCTGCCGCATGATGTGGTCGCCACGATTCAGAGTGCGCGGGCGCCCTCTACCATTGCGTCTTATGGGCTCGACACACGGGAGGCGACATCGCCTCTCCTCCATTCATTTTCAATGAGACATGCGCGACAAAGCGATAATCGCGGGTCTCTCTCCTACCAAGCGAAACGCGAAAAATGTGCGTGTGAAAGTTTGCACTCGTGCACGTGTCGTGCACGGACGACCCAGCGACGCGATCCCAGAGAGTTGAAACATTTTCAACTTTCCATCGCTGTCGCTCGGACGAGGACCAATCAACGGAGGTTTCATTCACTGACCAATGAGCGGACAGGATGCTCCGCACTTCTCCGAGCAAACATGGAGGAGAAGTTGATTATTATTATGTTTTATAGTAAAATCAGAAGTAAGATTTCACATAACTCTAGCAGCACCTTGTGAAACATCATATCTACCGCTTTATTAACTCTGAACCGCTTAAATAACCTTAATTCCCTCCAACCTGACACAGCCAAACAAAACAATCGAAGTTTCGATTTCGCCATGGAACAGAACGCGTAGACGGCTTTGCCGCTGGCCGCTACCGTAGATCGCCTCCCGTGTGTCAGGTAATAAAAGCGACAGCGACAAATTTCGCTGATCGCGGTCATTTGTCGCCTCCCGTGTGTCGAGCCCATTACGCTGCTAAATGGGCAGCTTTCCAGAAATGGTGCACAGAGCGAAATGTTCAAGCGCTCTCCTGCCAGCTGGCGGATGTCCTATCGTTTCTGCAGATACTGATGGACAGGGGCCTCGCATTCAGCACTATTAAAACATATGCTGCATCCTGTCATCAGGGTTTTGGAGATAGATCTGTTTTCAATCATCCCCTCACAAAACGTTTTCTAAAAGGTGTCAGGAGGAACAGACCTGTGTCGCGCCCGCTTTTTCCCCAGTGGGATCTAAAGGTGGTTCTGCACGGCTTATCTAAAGCCCCGTTTGAAGCCTTGGACCAGGTCTCACTCAAGTTCCTGTCACTTAAAACTGCATTGCTGCTGGCGCTAGCATCAGTTAAGAGAGTGAGTGACCTAACCGCCCTTTCAGTGTCTCCCGCATGCCTCAGGATCCGGGAGGATGGCGGGTCTGCTGTTTTATGCCCCAACCCAGCCTTTGTGCCCAAAAGCATTAATGCTTCCTTCAAATCCAGATCAATTTCATTGGCTGGACTTTTTCCTCCTCCCCATAATTCTGAGGAGGAGGCGGCTTCGCACCTTCTCTGCCCAGTGCGCTCGCTTGCACGATATGTGTCACACACTTCAGGGATTCGTCGCTCACAAAACCTGTTTGTGCACTACAGGGAGTCTTCCCTTGGTCAGGCGCTGTCGGCCCAGCGTCTTTCACACTGGCTGTGTGACGCCATTTCCCTCGCTTACACATCATCAGGGCAGGATCCCCCTGAGGCACTTAGGGCTCACTCAGCCAGAGGGATTTCCTCTTCTATGGCACTCCTCAGTGGTGTGTCAATGGAAGACATTTGTCAGGCTGCTTCATGGGCTTCACCCTGTTCCTTTACTCGTTATTATTTACGAGATGTGTCTTCAGGTTCCGTCACTCGTTCAGTGCTTGGACCCCAGCAGGCTAAATGAATGCTTATGGCACCTCATTGGCCTTGCTGAGATGGATTTCATCCTCTTGTGGATGATGTTTTTTAGTGAGGGCCCCTCTTTTATCGTGGCTGCCTCAGTCTTTAAGCCTGGTCTGAGGCTGAACGTCCCCCACTAGAGGATATTTGATTGGGTGTGTCCATTGGTTGTGTTAACCAGTGGGGCGTAAACCCATCCAGCTGCGTATTATTCCAATAGCAGCTCGCTTAAGGGCTAAGACTAGACGAAATAGAACGTTGGTTACGTATTGTAACCCCAGATTCTATGAGTCTAGTCGCAGCCCTTAAGCCACTGGCCCCACTGGTTATGATAGGAATAAGAGCCATTGGAGGTGAGCAGTGGGGTCACTGCGGTTATATACCACGAGGGGGCCCACTATTGGTGGGCGTACATTTTAGCTCTTCATGATTGGCTGATGCGGAGATCATCCTTCCAATAGCAGCTAGCTTAAGGGCTGCGACTAGAAAACGCTTCAGAAGACCAAAGACAGAGGAGGACTGGATTTACCCAACTTTTATTATTATTTCTTAGCCAACAGGCTGCAATATATACCAAGATGGTTGCAAGATAACCCACTAGGTGAGTCCTGGTTAGATATAGACAGACACTTTGCAATACGATAGAGCTTTCAGACTTACCATTTATTAGCTCAAGCATAAGAAAACATGAAGGCTTCAAAAGCATTAGTATCAGCACCTCTCTGACAGCATGGTGGGAGTATCTAAATATGACAGAGTCTTCACTAGTACCATGCAGATGCACACCTATCTGGAACAATCCTGACATTTTGCAAAATAATAAAATGATGAACCTGCGATTGTCGAGGCGGCTGTTGCTAGCTGTGGTCGTAAGGTGGCCGGTGCCAGTCGTGGTGGCAACCCCCGTATCCGCTGGTGGACACCAGAGGTTCGGGGAGCCGTCAGGCTGAAGAAGGAGGCCTACAGGGCGTGGCTGGTCTGTGGGTCTCCGGAGGCAGCAGACAGGTACCGGATAGCCAAGCGGGGTGCAGCAGTGGCAGTTGCCGAGGCAAAATCTCGGGCGTGGGAGGAGTTTGGTGAGGCCATGGAGAAAGACTATTGATCGGCTCCAAAGAGGTTCTGGCAAACTGTCCGGCGCCTCAGGAGAGGAAGGCAGCAACTCGCTCACACTGTTTACAGTGGGGATGGGGAGCTGCTGACGTCAACTGAGGCTATAGTCGGACCGTGGAAGGAATACTTTGAGGAGCTCCTCAATCCCACCAATGCGCATTCCGAGGAGGAACCAGAGCTGGGAGGCCTGGGGATGGACTGTCCGATCTCGGGGGCAGAAGTTGCTGAGGTAGTCAAACAACTACACAGCGGCGGAGCCCCGAGGGCGGATGAGGTTCGTCCTGGGTATCTCAAGGCTATGGATGTTGTAGGGCTGTCATGGTTGACACGTCTCTACAACATTGCGTGGTCATCGGGGGCAGTTCCTAGGGAGTGGCAGACCGGGGTGGTGGTCCCCATCTTTAAGAAGGGTGACCTGAGGGTGTGTTCCAACTATAGGGGGATCACACTCCTCAGCCTCCCTGGAAAGGTCTACGCCAAGGTACTGGAGAGGAGGGTCCGATCGATAGTTGAATCTCAGATAGAGGAGGAGCAATGTGGTTATCGTCCTGGCCGTGGAACTGTGGACCAGCTCTATACCCTTGCAAGGGTGATGGAGGGGGCATGGGAGTTTGCCCAACCAATCCACATGTGCTTTGTGGATTTGGAGAAGGCTTATGACCGTGTCCCCAGGGGCACCCTGTGGGGGACGCTCCAGGAGTATGGGGTGGGTGGCTTTCTGTTAAGGGCCATTCAGTCCCTTTACCAGAGGAGCGTGAGTTTGGTCCGCATAGCCGGTAGTAAGTCGGACCTGTTCCCAGTGAGGGTTGGACTCCGCCAGGGCTGCCCTTTGTCACCGGTTCTGTTCATCACTTTTATGGACAGAATTTCTAGACGCAGCCGTGGTGTGGAGTGTGTCGAGTTTGGTGGCAGGAGAATCTCGTCTCTGCTTTTTGCGGATGATGTGGTCCTCCTAGCTTCATCCAGCTCTGACCTTCAGCTCTTGCTGGGTAGGTTCGCGGCCGAATGTGAAGCGGCTGGGATGAGGATCAGCACCTCCAAATCTGAGACCATGGTTCTCGACCGGAAAAGGGTGGCTTGCCACCTCCGGGTCGGGGGAGAGGTCCTACCTCAAGTGGAGGAGTTTAAGTATCTCGGGGTCTTGTTCACGAGTGAGGGTAGGAGGGATCGGGAGATCGACAGGCGGATTGGTTTGGCGTCTGCAGTGATGCGGACGCTGAGCCGATCTGTCGTGGGGAAGAGGGAGCTGAGCCAGAAAGCCAGGCTCTCGATTTACTGGTCGATCTACGTCCCAATCCTCACCTATGGTCATGAGCTTTGGGTAATGACCGAAAGAACGAGATCGCGGATACAAGCGGCCGAAATGAGTTTCCTCCGTAGGGTGGCCGGGCTCAGCCTTAGAGATAGGGTGAGGAGCTCGGACATTCGGGAGGGACTCGGAGTAGAACCGCCGCTCCTCCGGATCGAAAGGAGCCAGTTGAGGTGGTTTGGGCATCTGGTCAGGATGCCTCCTGGACGCCTCCCTGGGGAGGTGTTTCGGGCATGTCCTGCCGGCAGAAGGCCCCCGGGTCGACCCAGGACACGTTGGAGAGGTTACATCTCCAATCTGGTCCAGGAACGCCTTGGGGTCCTGCCGGAGGAGCTGGTGGACAAGGCCGGGGAGAGGACGGCCTGGAGCTCCCTAATTGGGATGCTGCCCCCGCGACCCGGACCCGGATAAGCGGAGGAAGACGAAGACGAAGACGAAGATGAACCTTCCGGACTGGAAAAATAAAGGAATCCTATACCTGGAACACATATATGAAGGATTGGACTTCATCCCATTTAAAATAATAGTCTCCCAATTTGGAATGGATAAGAATAGCTTTTTAGAATATCACCAAATTAAATCTGTAGTAAAACAAAAATTTAAGCTCAATAAAATAGAATTAAAACACCACCAAGGGTATTAGACTTCTATAATCTCAAACCCCCCAAACTACTGTCTAAAGTATATAAGACACTGTCCAAAATAGACGATAGAATAGCAATCCCTATTGAAAAATGGGAGGTGGATCTATCAGTTAGCTTTGACCAGAACTTCTGGTCCCAAACTTGTTTAAAAACTTTTAAAATGATCAGACACTCCAATTTACAATTAATTCAGTACAACATTCTACACAGAGTACACTATACAGGTCATCGGATGTTCAAGATGGGGTTTGTGTCATCTGACACCTGTACACACTGCACAAACAACATTCCTGACAATTAAATTCATGCACTGTGGTCCTGTCCACCTGTCCAGGATTTTTGGGGTAGAGTATGTGAAGACCTGTCAACGTCTCTGAAATGTCATATCCCAACTTCCCCCTCTCTTTGTTAACACCACTTCAGTCGTCATGTTCAACAAACTCGGTGTTGTGGTGTGTGACGTACGATACTCAGCGCTGATTGGCTCGGTTAGAATTCTCACGGGGTGGGGTTATTTGAATAGGAGAGTTCCCAGACTCTTTCTCTGTGCAGAATTAAACAGAGGAGAGGTCTGGCAGGCCAGGCTAAAGCTTGGTTTATGCTTGACGCACTCACTTTCCGCTTGGTGATGCGGCTCACGGATGGAACACGCTTCACAACTCGCAGCGTTTATGGTTCATGCGGTGAGCCAATATTCTCCCAAACTGTAGGGGGCAGCATGGAGCTCTACAGCATGCATCCAACACTACACCACAGTAGAAGTAGAAATTACTGTTTACAACATGGCATTCCAGCATTTTTAACAGCGTCCTCGTCTTTTCAGACAGTGCGAGCTATTTCTCTCCAAGAATTATTAACAACATGTTGATCACGGTGATCTCTGAGAGCTGAATCATACAAATGTCTGTATTTACCAACCTCTGCCATACTAGTTCTTGCCAGTCCGCCATGATTTTCCACGTCCGACCGTCCGCGTGGTTAGAAAATTGCCTAGGTGCACGGGGCAGAAATTTTGGGCCGTGCGGAGGCGCGGTGGAGGGGCGTGGTTGTTACAATGACGCAATTTCGCCGCACAGAGCCGTGCAGACCTCGCGGATGCGTCAAGCATAAACCAACCTTAAAGCATACATGGTTTTCATACATTTGCATGTTCACCAGGCAAGTTTTATACAGCTGAAATTTCATTTTGTTATATATTATTCAAAGGTGTTGTATTGTAAGTCATTATTCAATCAATTATAACTTATTTGTGTTCTGCAGTTTCAAACTGTGTCTTAACATGTTAAAATATTTCAGACTGTTGCTGTTTGCCCTTCATTACAACAGGGAAACGGCCAGAACCAAGGAGGGTCTGGAAAGGTACGCTGAGTTACCCTCGTTTTAAGAAAGGTGGCTGGTCCGTGCAGCCTGTGTAAGTGGAACCAATATATGATAAATTATGTCATATATGCATATATAAATATGTGTGTGCACGTTGGAGGGACTATGTCTCTCAGTTGGCCAGGGAACGCCTTGGGATTCCCCCGGAAGAGCTGGCCCAAGTGGCTGGGGTGAGAGAAGTCTGGGCCACTCGACTTAGGCTGCTGCCCCAGCGACCCGACTCCGGATAAGCAGAAGTAAATGGATGGATGGAAATATGTGTCTGGATGCATAATTTCACATGCTTGTTCATCATATTTAAATGACTACAATTTCACACTATGCCACAGCACTTCTCAACCGGCTGCAGAATGCTTACGCCAACAACCCAACAGACCTGTGGCTTTACACAATTATCTGAGCAGCACAGACACCGCAAACACCCCAGCCACCTGCTATGTCCCACCCAGGTTCCCTGACTCGTTCCCATCTGCAGGTGATGTGGTGAACAGGGAATGGAGAAGAGTGGTTGTTGCTGACAGTAACCTGTTGGATGCAGGACAGCTCAGCAAGGCACGAGCAACTTGGGCTTTTTCCTCTCACCACGAGGATTTGTACCTTGGCAGGAAAGAGTGCTAAGGAGAGGTACACTGAATTCAGGCAACAAGTAATAGAGCTCAACTCAATGCCTTCGAATTCCACCATTTTTCTTTTAACTGTTCAAGGTCAAGGATGGGCTCTTGTAAAAATGCAAACATAAATGGCATGTAACTCAAATTGAGTTAATTTACATGAGAAACAACACTCAACAAAAATATAAACGCAACACCTTTGTTTCTGCTCCGATTTTTCATGAGATGGACTTAAAGATCTAAAATTAATTCCAGATACACAATATTACCATTTCTCTCAAACATTGTTCACATTTCAGTCTAAATGTGTGATAGTGAGCACTTCTGCTTTGCTGAGATAATCCATCCCACCTCACAGGTGTGCCACATCAAGATGCTGATCCGACATCATGAGTAGTGCACAGGTGTACCCTATACTGCCCACAATAAAAGGCCACCCTGGAATGTGCAGTTTTTTGCTTTATTGGGGGTCTGGATACTCAGAACCGGTCAGTATCTGGTGTGACCACCATTTGCCTCATGCAGCGCAACACATCTTCTTTGCATAGAGTTGATCAGATTGTCAATTGTGGCCTGTGGAATGTTGGTCCACTCCTCTTCAATGGCTGTGTGAAGTTGTTGGATATTAGTGGGAACTGGTACACGCTGTCGTATACGCCGGTCAAGCACATCCCAAACATGTTCAACGGGTGACATGTCCGATGAGTATGCAGGCCATGCAAGAACTGGGACATTTTCAGCTTCCAAGAATTGTGTACAGATCCTTGCAACATGGGGCCGTGCATTATCTTGCTGAAACATGAGGTGATGTTCATGGATGTACGGCACAACAATGGGCCTCAGGATCTCATCACGGTATCTCTGTGCATTCAAAATGCCATCAATAAAATGCACCTGTGTTCTTCGTCCATAACAGATGCCTGCTCATACCATAACCCCACCACCACCATGGGCCACTCGATCCACAACATTGACATCAGCAAAGCGCTCACCCACACGACGCCACACACGCTGTCTGCCATCTGCCCTGAACAATGTAAACCGAGATTCATCCGTGAAGAGAACACCTCTCCAACGTGCCAGACGCCATCGAATGTGAGCATTTGCCCACTCAAGTCTGTTACGGCGACGAGCTGGAGTCAGGTCAAGATCCCGATGAGGACGACGAGCATGCAGTTGAGCTTCCCTGAGACGGTTTCTGACAGTTTGTGCAGAAATTGTTTGGTTATGCAAACCAATTGTTTCAGCAGCTGTCTGAGTGGCTGGTCTCAGACGATCTTGGAGGTGAACCTGCTGGATGTGGAGGTCCTGGTCTGGTGTGATTACACATTGTCTGCGGTTGTGAGGCCGGTTGGATGTACTGCCATATTCTCTGAAACGCGTTTGGAGACGGCTTATGGTGGAGAAATGAACATTCAAAAAAAAATTTAGATCTTTAACCCTTTGATGCATAATGGACACTACAGTGGACAGGTATTCAAAATTGTTATTTAGTTTTTGCTATTAAGCACAGCTGTTGAAGACTTTATTGCATTTGAGCCCCTCCATTTGGACTTCAGTAAGTCCAGCCAACATAGTTCATGTTCAGAATGCATGCTGTCCACTGAGGTTGACATGTAATAAATTATTTGCAAATTAACTAAATATCACAAAAAATATTTGTTGAATTTTGTTTCATTCACACCTAAAAATGAATGAAAAAAAATTCTTTAAAAAAATCATGGTTGAAGATTTCATAGTTCATGCATCAAAGGGTTAAGTCCATCTCATGAAAAATTGGAGCAGAAACAAAGGTGTAGCAAAAATATTTTTGTTGAGTGTAATAAACCATAGAAATACGTAAATGTCTGACTCTATAGCCTCATACAGTAGCTGGTATGTTTAGAACTGGACTGACATTTTTTTTATGTGATATGTTTGCTAGCATGTCAACAACAACATAGCCAAACCTGATTTCTTCAGTGTCATTTTGGACTCCTCGATCATTGTCAATCCTAGCCAAGCATTTTCAGCCAAACATCTTCCATCTCTTTCCTCGGTGCTGGACCGGGACTCTCTGAGACACTGGTTAGTCCTGAGCAGAAAAGCAGTTTTGTAAATATCTTTAAATACATTTCCAGTGAACTCCAAATCGAAGTGCAACTGCACCACTGTTGGATGCTGGAGAAGAGCAGAGCCTTTTCACAGAAAAACTGCAGGAAAACGTAATTTGGAGGGTGTGGGACATAATGTATTCATAGAATTCTGAGGAACTAGATGAAGAAGGTGACGGCACAGGAGTAAGTAAGTAACTTTATTTGTATAGCACCTCTCACAGACAAAAAGGTCACAAAGTGCTTCACAAGTTAAAAAGGCAACAACATATAAATACAGTAAAATACAGCCACAATATACATAATGTCAAATACAACCAATCCGAATGAGACTAAGTTTAAAATGCAAGGAGAAACAAATGGGTTTTAAGATTGCTCTTAAAAACATCAACTGAGTTGATTGAGCGTAAAGACAGAGGTAGCTCATTCCAGAGCCTAGGAGCGACGGCCTGGAATGAGTGATCTCCTCATGTCCTGAACTGAGTACGTGGGACCATTAAAAGGTTTTGATCCAGTGATCTCAGCCTGCGAGAAGGCGTGTAAGGGCAGAGCATGTCTCGAACATACAATGGAGCCAGACCATGCAGCGCTCTGAAAGTCAGCACAAGAATTTTAAACTTGATGCGAGATGAGATTGGAAGCCAATGAAGAGCTTTTAAAATGGGGGTAATGTGGGCCGTTCTGTTGTCACGGGTCAGAATTCTAGCTGCACAATTCTGGACTTGTTGTAAGCGGGACAGCTCTTTTTTGTTTAGACAAGAAAATAAACTATTAGAGTAGTCTAAACGGGATGATGTAAACGCGTGAATAATCAACTCAAGATCAGCTTTAGACACCATTGTTCTGAGTTTAGAAATTTGTCTCAAGTGGTAAAAACAGTTTTTAGTTAACTGCTTTGCGTGATGTTCAAGAGACATTCCCTTGTCAAAGAAAACTCCAAGGTTTCTAAGGGTAGGTTTTACAGACAAACTCAGATCACCTAACTGCTGGTGAATCCCTGGAACAGCATCATCGGGGGCAATCACCAGTACTTCAGTTTTGTCTGAGTTCAGCCGTAAGGCATTTACACCGAGCCACTGTTTGATTCGCTCAAAACAAGATAATAGAGAATGCAATTTTTTAACCTCAGAAGGCTTGAAAGAACAATACAGCTGAAGATCATCAGCAAAGAGATGATAGGAAACATCATCAGCAAACTCCTGGATTAGGTTTCCTAAAGGAAGGATGTACAACAAGAACAAAACCGGGCCCAAAACTGAGCCCTGGGGTACTCCACACCGTAGATCAGTTGGGTCAGACAGGATCTGGTTGACTGAGACACTTAGGCTTCTCCCGGATAAATAGGATGTAAACCACGCCAGGACAGAACCTGACAACCCAACCAACTCGCGGAGCCTACTCAGCAAGATCTCATGGTTAACCGTGTCGAATGCGGATGAAAGGTCTAGCAAAACTAGGACCGTGCATTTCCCAGAGTCTGCGGACATCAAGATGTCATTTGACACTTTAAGCAGTGCAGTTTCCGTAGAGTGGTGCTTACGGAAACCGGACTGAAACCTGTCGAAGGCATTGCGATCCTGTAAGAAGGAAACCAGTTGTTCAGATACCACTTTCTCTAAGACTTTGGACAGGAAAGGGAGTTTTGATATCGGTCTAAAATGTTTAGGATCTGTTGGATCCTGTCAGGTTCGCTGGCAGATCAGAAGCGTGACTGAGAGTTCGGTTGCCCAGACGCGGAGAGACGGAGATAACCGGCGTGGTTGTCTCCTGAAGGTGTAGTTTGGAAGGTTTTGAGGGCTGGTAAGCCTGGAGACTCGATACAAAGTCTGGTGAGAACGATGACCGAGCAATGAATGAAACGCCGGCACTTCCTTAAGTAGTGTCGGCGTGATGACGTCAGTCGCCACGTTGGTGGCAGGAATGAATGGAATGCAGTCAGCTGGAGGAGTTCGTGACAGGACCCCCCCCTCTAGGGACGGCACCCGAAGTCCCAGGACGGCGGGCCCAGAAGTCAGTCAGCAGGGTAGGGTCGACAAACGAGCTCGTGGGCTCCCTCCTTCTTCTTAACAAAGAAAAACCCCGTGGCCCCGGGGGATGTTGAGGGACGGATGAATCCCTTCTGCAGGGCATCAGTTATATAATTGTCCATAGCCCGGGTTTCCGCCGGAGAGAGGGAGAACAGGCGACCCCGAGGGGGGGTGGTGCCGGGCTGGAGCCTGATCTCCAGGTCGTAGGGTCGGTGAGGAGGTAACCTGGTAGTGGGTTCTTTAGCAAAGACCTGAGCGAGGTCGTGGTAGTGAGGAGGGATGAGCGTCAGGTCTACGTCTGTGGGAGGGGCTGCTCCAGTCCGAGGTGCAGGGGAGTCCCGGTGGTTATGGCAACCTGTGCCCCAGGCCAGGACTTTACTGGTGGACCAGGAGATGTGAGGCTCATGGCGGCAGAACCAGGAATGACCCAGGATGAGAGGCGTAGCCGGAGCCTGGATGACCAGGAAGTGGAGGGTCTCCCGGTGTTGGTCAATAGTCATGTGGAGACCCTGAGTTCGGTGGGTGAGAGGGTACGGCATGATGGGCCGGCCGTCCACAGAGGTCACGGGAATGGGTCGGTCGAGGGCGGTGAGGGGTATCTTGAGCCGAGTAACCAGTCCGTGATCGATAAAACACTCCGCAGCCCCAGTGTCTTAAAGTGCCTCCAGTCTGGTCGGGCCTTGGTCAAGGTGGAGGGAGACCGGGAGAGTGGTTCGGTGTGGAGCCGGAAAAGTGGAGACTCCGGGCGGGACAGCCCCTACTCCGACCCGGAGGGACCTTTTCCCGGTCGTTTTGGGCACGTGCCACGGTGGTGACCCAAATCCCCACAGTAAGCGCATCTTCCCTCCTGGTAGCGCCGTGCCCGTTCCTCAGGGGGAAGATGTCCCAGTTGCATCGGCTCCTCCGTCGGTTGGTGAGCCGGCTGGCGGGGTGACGTCCTGGTGTGTACGGGGGCTGACATGGTGCTCGGCCGGTTCAGGATGCAGCGGTCCAGTTGGAGAGCCAGATCCACTGCCAGGTCCAGGGAGGTTGGGGCCTCGTGTCCAATCATGCCCTCCCGGATTCTAGGTGACAACCCCTCCAGGTAAACGGCCTTTAGGGCGGCGTCATCCCACCTCAACCGAGCTGCTGTCGTCCGGAAGCGAGAGGTGTACTGAGCCGCCGTCTGGGAGCCCTGGCGGAGTTGAAGCAGCCGAGTCTCGTCCGAGACCTCGCTGCTGGGGTGCACAAAAGTCTTTTTCATCTCCTTTACAAAAGTCTCATAGTCATTGCAGGCAGGAGATTTCTGATTGTAAAGAGCCGCCGCCCATTCACCGGCTCGACCTGTCAGCAGTGAGGTCAGCAGGGCGACGCGAGAGCAGGATGTGGGGTAGCGTGCTGGCTGGCACTCAAAAGTCATGGCCAGGGTCGCCAACATGCCCTCCGGGGACCCCCTGGTTCCGTCCCACTTATCTGGAAGGCTGAGGCGTGGTTCCATTCTGTCAGGAACAGCTGCGGTCTGACGTTGCAGAGCGGTGGTCAGCTGGAGTACTAGATCGGTGAGTGACTTTATCTTGGTGGCTTGGTGATCAGCTATGGCACGGAGCTGGTTTATTTCTGCCGTATGCTGATCCAAGGTTGCGCGCTGTTGAGCCACTTCGGCACGCAGACGCGCGAACTCCGCTGGGTCAGTTCGGGGCTCAGTCATCCTGTCAGGTTCGTTGGCAGATCAGAAGCGTGACTGAGAGTTCGGTTGCCCAGACGCGGAGAGACGGAGATAACCGGAGTGGTTGTCTCCTGAAGGTGTAGTTTGGAAGGTTTTGAGGGCTGGTAAGCCTGGAGACTCAATACAAAGTCTGGTGAGAACGATGACTGAGCAATGAATGAAACGCCGGCACTTCCTTAAGTCGTGTCGGCGTGATGACGTCAGTCGCCACGTTGGTGGCAGGAATGAATGGAATGCAGTCAGCTGGAGGAGTTCGTGACAGATCCAGATTAGATTTTTTGAGTAGGGGTTCCACAAAAGCATGTTTAAAACAGCTGGGGAAAACGCCAGAAGAAAGGGACAGGTTAAACATTCTGGTAACCCAGGGACCAATGGCATCAAATACTTTTGAAGGGGGATGTTGGTACAGGTGAGGGTGTAGGGGTAGCGGCCTGGAGGATGTAACGGAACGGAATGACTTATTTTTCCCTTCTTTGCTCAAGACTAGTCTGCATGAGATATGGCCTCAAGGTCTCATGCATTCCTTCTAACCTGCTTATTTTCAGCTCAACAGAAGAATGAAGAATGAACTCTTTTCTCTTAATTAATCAGAGAACTCTATTTTAATAAAGCTAATCCATCAAAGTATTAGTCAATAAATAAGATGTGACCGATCTGTGAAATCAAACTATTAATTACCTTATGATAATCCTATAGAATATAATAAGTACTATGACTTTAAATGTTCCAACAGGACTCATTTCACATAGTGTTAAAAAGACATGACACATTAATTTCACTGATCCAATCAGAATTCAACAATAAACCATAACATCCGAAGTATAAAACTATGCCACGTCAGCTCTAATGCCAGTTCAAAGCGTTCCAGAGAAAGTGACAGAGTGGCCAATCCTGATCTCAACTCTTTAACCGAAAGAACCAACGACGAGCTGAAAAATCCAGTCGCTATACCAACCAGCGGCAACAACAGCTCCTTTCAGAACAAAAGCTCCATCCATCAACTCAGGCTTCCAATCCAATCCAATCCAATTTTATTTATAAAGCGCATTCACAAGGCATTACAACCAAACAAGGCGCTGTACACTAAAAATGTTAGTTAATTAAACCGGCAATGTTTGGCTTGGGTCTGACCAGACGCCAATAACGTGTCGTGTGCCGGAAGTAACTCAAGACGGGTTTGATCGGAACCGCGGCTTCTTCTACCAGCTCGGCTTCCAGAGAGGGTTCACTGGACCTCGATATTCCTGATCTACAGAGGACTTCCACCGAAGGAAAGGTAGACCGGCAATGGTGTCTCATGTATTTCTGAAGCTAACCAAAGCTTAATGCAAAACAACATCCTCAGTTCCTGTAGAACCAATCGCTTCTTCGGATTTGCTGGTTCTGATTAACATCATACGTCATCCATCCACCGTCTCATCCACTTTAGTTACACTATACATTTAGTTTTGAAGTCAGTCTAGTTTAATTTGTTAGTAATAAAATTCTTAACTTTTAAACTTGACTCTCTCTCTCCTGTTGTCTCTGAGTGAATACATAATCGTTATCTAATCTCTGCAGTAAAAAGATCCAATCTTCTGGTTTAAATGACCCAGTGTCCATTAGATGGGATTCATACTCGATATGGATCTTATGTCTATGGTCATTAATTTAACTGTAATCCTACATTCATTACAAAGAGATCTGCCTCTGATTGTGATTCCTCCTCAACCTTTAAAATAAAAGATACTAATTTTATTGAAGCTTGTTATGGAAAAATGTATGTTTATTAATTCTTGATCATTGACTCAATCAACTGAATGTAAATGTATTGCTCTATGCCTCTTTGATCATGCTCACTCATTCAGACACACCCACACAATCTCTCTCTCTCTCCCTCTCACTCCCCCTCTCTATAAATAAACTGTGACCAGATGTTCGATGCATTGTGCTTCGTGCATCTTGCCACAGTTATAACTGGTTGACTGGTCTGATCATTGCCTCCTTCTCTCTTCACTACAGGGAAATGGGTTATTGATAAACATAATGATGAATCCATGACAAAGCTGTTTTTCAAGATTAACAGAAAAATAACTTTACTTACCACTTTACTTACTTGTGACGTTGGTCTCTGTTGCTCTGTGTTTTATGAAGGATGAGAGCCAATCCAGCTCTTTTAGAACTGGTGGGGTATTCTTGCTTCCACCAGGATCAGCGCTTTCCCTTTGGCTTCCTTCCTTGCCTTCACATATTGGTCCCTCAGATTTTCCAGTATTTTTCAACAGCGCACTTGTCTTTTCCTACTGTGAAAGCTATCTCTCTCCAAGAATTATTTTCAGCGGTTTGATCACGGCGATCTTTGAGAGCTGAATCAAATAGATGTCTGTATTTATGAACCTCTGCCACTACAAGCCCTTGCCAGCCCGCCATGTTTTTCCGTTTCGACCGTCCGCATGGTTGGAAAATTTCCAGGGTGCACGGTACAGAAAGTTTTGTACGTGTGGAAGCCTCACGGAGGGGCGTGGTTGCTAAAATGTCGTCATTTGGACACGTGGAGCTGTGCGGACCATGCCAACACGTCAAGCATAAACCAAGTTTAACCCTCTGGAGGCAGGCGTTGCAGATTAGCAACGTTAAAACCTACCTACCTGGTTACTCCACAAACATATTTCATGAGCATTTTTTAACTCAGAAGTTCCCCTGAATGACAGTTGTTCATCCTTTTATCAAAACTTATTTTGAGCCTGAGAGGGTTAAGCAAGCATGTAGCGACAGTGGAGGGGAAAACTCTCTTTACCTGGAAGAAACTTCGGGAGGATCCCGATTCTTTCCACATCATCTCTACTTTTATTTTTACCTCTTGGCATTTTGCAAGTAGTTCATTATTGTTTATCTTATTTTTTGTTCCTTGGAATTCCACATTATTTGCTTCATCCGTAGTTTTTACTTCTAGACTGTTCACGTTTGTAAGTTTGGGTTTGATCTTCATGATGGCCCGTCCTTACTGGTTGGTTGGGGAAGTGACAGTGCCACTGTTCTTCAATCACTCTAATGAGAATACCTCTATATTTACCGCACGGCATGCCTTTGCTGGTCTTCGTGCACCATGCTGCTCTCCCTGCTGAATCCATTAGTACTGTAACTCTGAGGAGTCAGAGAGGAGAGGCAGAGAGAACAGAGATGCTGCACACAACATGCAAGTGAGTGATAGAGAGGTTGTGTGTTTAAGGTTGTGGCGATTGCTGGCTGTGGAGATAAGTGGACAAAGTTTTTAGCCCAATAAACAGCAGCCATGAGAGGAGCTCGGGAGAGAAGCTCTCGGGGAAAGATGTGTGCTGCTCTTAAGAGCCAATTACCCACCATGTACACATCTCCTTCTCCTCCCTCTTCCTTCTCTCTCCCGCTCTGCGATCCAACATGGCACTCATCTTACTTTAATGGCCCACAGGGACTCTCTCGCTTTCTCTCTCTCTCTCTCTCTCTCTCTCTCTCTCTCTCTCTCTCATGCGCACACACGCACACACACACACACACAAACACACACACATTTGCATGTCTGCTGCATGACCACTGAGAGCTCCCTCTCATAATGTGTTTACAATATTTTAATCTCTCCTTTAAGTCTGTCCTTTCAGTACCTCCTTTTCCTACTCCTGACAAAACACACACACACACACACACACACACACACACACACACACACACACACACTCATCTTATTTTAATGCATCCGAAGGGGAGGCACTCAGCATCACAGCAGGGGTCTTCCTGGCAAGTCACGAAAGCTCTGAGAACGTACTCTCCTGCTCACGGTACCACCGTGTAGCGTGGACAGTCTACATACTAGGATTTAATGCTGTTTGCTATCAGCTTTGTTAGATCCTGAGGAACATCAAACAAATTAGCATATGAAGCTTATATTTACATAGATATCCACGGATATTTATGTAATCGATAGAAGTTCATACACCATCTGGCTTGGTCTATATTTAATTCAAAGTTTAATATGTAATTGAAGATATTTAAATTAATAGCAAAAGTTATTTACTAAATCAGAAGATTTAATGGAATCTTTGCTTATTCAACAACCAAACATACACCACTCTGTGTTTCATTTCAAAGAAGAGTCAGGTTTAAAAAGTTAAGAATTTATTACTAACAATTTATAAATGACAATTTACAACCGCTTTGATATTAAAACTTGGTATTAAAAGCAACCTGTGTCTGGGTGAAAACTAAATTGAGATGCGTGTATTTGGATGCGTGGATGGAATCTCACAAGGTTCCTATCAGAGAGAGAAATGCATTCTGGGTGAAAGAGTTTGTTTTGCAGCTAACTGAGTTGTTTCTTAGAGAGAACAGCATCTGGCGCAATCTGTGTTCTACCTCACCGATCAGACGACCCTCTGTGTGGATCCGGAGGTCAAAGGGAGGATGTTGTCAGCCTCTGGTACTCGGTCCGGTAGGGAAGATCCGAGTGGTACTGACTCTGGTCCAAGAGTTGCCGCAGGCACACAGGTGTTGAGCTTGCTTCTTAACTTAACTCTGAAGAAGTTTTGCGTCAGCTGGTGCAGGTGGCGTTTATTCGGAGCGATTCTATCGGCGTGACAGAACAGCTTAGGTGGAGGCTTCAGGCGGCCGACCCTTATCCTCTGGGACTCTCGTGCCACGGAGAGACTTTGGTTGGTTCAGAACTGTCAGCTTGAACTGAGGAGTTTGGTTTTAACAAAACTCAGGACACGCCCTCGCAGAGATAGAAAGCTTTGGTTATGGATCAAAGACATGTGAGGTGCAGTTACCTTTACCCTGATCCAGTCCCCTGCATGGTGTGTATAAGTGTACATGACCTTCTGGTTACTGATCAAATATTACTGATTATCATAAATAATAATTATTATTAACCAAAGAATAATCTCATTAATTAAATACATTTATAATGAACCCTGATGAGTATTTATGAACCTTGTAATAAACTATGAAAAGAGTTTATTAAAATGAGTATTTTAAATCTTGAAGTATCCATCTTGGGACGGAAAAGCAGTCAGATTAAAGATGGTTTTAGCAGATTACGGCTCCTGTGATTTGTGGACAGAAGTACAGCTTGACCCAGCTCGACCTAGCTGGGGAAGTGTGACCTTTGGGTCACAAATGAGGCTATTCATGTCTCTACAGACCCCCCTTGGTCAATGGTAGGTGGTCGCAGAAACCAGCTGACGTTGAACAATCAGAGATAGAAGGACTCATTCGAAGACAGGCAAATGCAATGTTCCAGATGAACGCAGGAGTGGGGAAGCATTCCCCGCCGGTGAGCAGACAGGATCACATCCTGAGAAGTTGGTTAAGTTAACAACTGTAGATCATTGTAAAGTATATCCTTGTGAAGGTAGCCATTTCGATAGCAATTCATCAATGATCATTAATAATTAGTAATTCCAAAGCATTTGCAAAAGGATAAAAGCAGCTCTGTGTTCCCACACAGCGCAGAGCAGGATGTAGAAAGACGACCAGCCGGCAGGATCAGGCCCCAGATGCCTGTCAGGCGACCCATCAGCGCAGCAGGATCCGGACGTCCAAAACCACGAATCGGAGCTCCAGGCAGCAGGTAGCATCAGGTCAGCGAAGCACAGATGTTCCCCAGGTAGTGAAGACCAATGGTGAAGCTCAGTAGAGGAGAAGAGCAGACAGCGCACTTGAGAGTAGACACGCGAAGATTGTGTCTGATGCAAATCAAAGAAACAAAAATAAACCTAGCACTATGAGTACCTGCTTGGTCGAGGTGTAGCAATTATGTGAATTACCATTAAGTGAAGAAATGCATGCAATACCTACGTGTAATGCAACAGTGGTGCAAAAAGAATGAAATCAATAAAATCCTACACTGGCATGAGAGAAATCACTGCACTAATTCAATTCTTTATAAGAATGAAGGGCAAAAAGGTTGTAGCCCTTTAAGGTAAATTAACAAAGTTACTCATAAAGTTTTCAAAACTGAATTACTGTAGTAAAAGTCTATAAAAAGAGATATGTGAGTGTCAAAGAGCACTAAAAATGTAAATCAGTGAAGCTAGTAATCCCTACATGTGAATTAGGATTAGTAAAACTGAAGCATAAAGATGAACTGAAATCAGTTATCAAAAGATTAAACTTCAAAGTCATCAAAATCAATAGAATTTTAAAAATAAAGGAAAATTGAATTTGGATCAACATAACAGGTAGTGGAGTTACTCACTTTGAACTGTTATGAACATAAATCATATGATTATGGAAAACCACAGCACGACCACAGCCAAAATCAACAAAGTCTGTATGATATGTTTAGACATGAATTCATTCACACACACACATACACTCAACAGGACTTACATGATCCCAGCGAGAGCGGACGGAAGTTCACCCCTCTTTTGGCCCGATTCGAGTTGGGTAGTCAGCTATATTGGTTATAATAACATCCAAATTAGTGGAACCTTTGTGCGGTTTGATTTTGGTTGTGGACCCATAAATAGATGGGAACTTTGTTACCTTTGGTGATCTGGATCAGATACACGACCGGAGAGAGTGTTTTAGTTGTCAGGTATGGACCTGACCGTTCCTGCGAAAGGTTATTAACCAGTTGACCAGAGGTGACTATTGTGTGACCAGAATTAGGAGCAAAATTGAGGTCAGAATGAGAGGCCCTCAAATCATGAGGAGTCATACTGCCCCCCTGCTGGTTTCTTCAGACTTGTCTGTGGAAAAGAGAACACAGCATGCAGATTGTTGTTAAGGCTCTGCAAAGCCCGCTCACTAGTGAAAGCCACAGCACCACCAGACTGAACTGGCTGGAACAGCAGGTGATGGTTAGACATCAAGAGATCTGGGAGTCCTCGGAGTGACACCTGAAGAGGAACCAGGTTCATACTGTCGTCTTAAAGGAGGCTGCGGAGAAAGCACAGCCACGTTTAGGGTCAGACACAGACATGTGACTAGCAAGAGAAACATTGTCTGTCCTGAAGACTGAAACCAAGAACGATTTAAGCTATAGACAGGTGCAGGCTTTCGAGGGTCCGGAGCAGATGTGCTCTCTGGAGGACCCCCGGTCGACACACAGGTGCGATCAGAGAGATCAGGGTCAGCCAGCAGAGGTACAGGGCGACATCCGACCCCCTTTTTGGTAGGTAAATCACCCACCTGTGGTTTAGAGGACATCAGCGTCAGCTGTAGTGGAGTAAGGTCAGTGATGGCATCGGCCCCTCTCTTGGTAGGTGGTGTTCCCACCGCAAAGTACTGGGCTTCAGCCGGAGTCTCTGTGCCACCATCAACTCTCCCTGCGGCAGGGTGTGGAGTCTCAGGCAGTGCGTCACTGCAGGCGTCAGCTTCCCCTGGGTCAGGTGGCTTTCCCGACTCAGGTAGGAGTGGTTCTCTTGCAGGGACCACACAGGCTCTGTGGACATCACTGATCTTAGAGGTACTGGATTCCCTAGTCAGTCCGGCGCTGTGGTCAACAACATCTGAAAGAGGAAATACACAAACACAAGAGAGACCACGCCGCTCCAGAATGGAGTCAAATCCCTGTGAAAGATGTTGAAGCGCTTTTGGATCAGAAAGGTGCAAGATCATCCTGCTGTGAGCAGGGTCCTGGAACTGAAGACTGACAAGGTCAATTTTAGAAAAGGTGTCACAAACTCCTCCAGCTGACTCCATTTCCCAGCATTCTCGCCACCACTTCCCAACATTCCCGCCACCAACGTGGCCGCCGACGTCATCACGCCAACACTATAAAAGGAAGTGCCGGCTTTCATTCATTACTCTGTCATCGTTCTCACCAGACTTTGTATTGAGTTCCCAGGCTTACCAGCCCTCAAACCTTCAAACCTGACCTAAAGGATATAACCACGCTGGTTATCTCCATCTCTCCGCGTCTGGGCAACAGACCTTCTCAGCCACGCTTCAGCTCTGCCACCGAACCTCACAGGATGACAGAGTCTCAAGTTGACCCAGCGGAGTTCGCTCGTCTTCGTGTTGAAGTGGCTCAACAGCGCCATGGATCAGCATACAGCAGAGATGAACCAGCTCCGTGCCGTAGCTGATCGCCAAGCTACAAAGATCGAGTCACTCACCGAGCTAGTTCTCCAGCTTTCCACCGCTCTACAACGACGGACCGCAGCTCTCACCGACAGGATGGAACCACGCCTCAGCCTTCCAGATAAGTGGGACGGAACCAGAGGGTCCCCGGAGGGCACGCTGGCGACCCTGGCCATGACTTTTGAGTGCCAGCCGGCACGCTACCCCACATCCTGCTCTTGTGTCGCCCAGCTGACCTCACTGCTGACAGGTCGAGCCGGTGAATGGGCGGCGGCTCTTTATAATCAAAAATCTCCTGCCTGCAATGACTATGAGACTTTTGTGAAGGAGATGAAAAAGACATTTGTGCACCCCAGCAGCGAGGTCTCGGATGAGACTCGGCTGCTTCAGCTTCGCCAGGGCTCCCAGACGGTGGCTCAGTACACCTCACGCCTCCGGACGACAGCCACTCGGTTGAGGTGGGATGACGACGCCCTAAAGGCCGTTTATCTGGAGGGATTGTCACCTAGAATCCGGGAGGGCATGATCGGGCACGAGGCCCCAACCTCCCTGGACCTGGCAGTGGATCTGGCTCTCCAACTGGACCGCTGTATCCTGAACCGGCCGAGCACCATGTCAGCTCCCAGAACGTCACCCCGCCGTCCGGCTCACCAACCGATGGAGGAGCTGATGCAACTCGGACATCTCGCCCCTGAGGAATGGGCACGGCGCTATCAGGAGGGAAGATGCGCGTACTGTGGGGATTTGGGTCACCACTGTGGCACGTGCCCAAAACGACCGGGAAATGGTCGCTCCGGGTCGGAGTAGGGGCTGTCCCGCCCGGAGTCTCCACTTTTCCGGCTCCACACCGAACCACTCTCCTGATCTCCCTCCGCCTGGACCAAGGCCCGACCAGACTGGAGGCTCTTTTAGACACTGGGGCTGCGGAGTGTTTTATCGATCAAGGACTGGTTACTCAGCTCAAGATACCCCTCACCGCTCTCGACCGATCCATTCCCGTGACCTCTGTGGACGGCCGGCCCATCATGCCATACCCTCTCACCCACCGAACCCAGGGTCTCCACATGACTATTGACCAACACCTGGAGACCCTCCACTTCCTGGTCATCCAGGCTCCGGCTCCACCACTCATCCTGGGTCATTCCTGGTTCTGCCGTCATGAGCCTCACATCTCCTGGTCCACCAGTAAGGTCCTGGCCTGGGGCACAGGTTGCCAGAACCACCGGGGCTCCCCTACTCCTCAGACTGGAGCAGCCCCTCCCAAAGACGTAGACCTGATGCTCGTCCCTCCTCAATACCACAACCTCGCTCAGGCCTTCGCTAAAGAACCCACTACCAGGCTACCTCCTCATCGACCCTATGACCTGGAGATCAGGCTCCAGCCCGCCCCCCCTCGGGGTCGCCTGTTCTCCCTCTCTCCGGCGGAGACCCGGGCAATGGACAGTTATATAACTGATGCCCTCCAGAAGGGATTCATCCGTCCCTCAACAACCCCCGGGGCCGCGGGGTTTTTCTTTGTAAAGAAGAAGGAGGGAGATCTCCGGCCCTGTATTGACTATCGAGGGTTAAATAAAATAACGATCCGGGACCGTCACCCTCTCCCTCTCATGGGCACCGCCCTGGACACCATCACACAAGCCGCTGTATTCACTAAACTGGACCAGCGCAGCGCATACAACCTGATCCGTATTAAGGAGGGTGAGGAGTGGAAGACCGCCTTCATCACGCCCACCGGCCACTATGAATATTTGGTGATGCCTTTTGGCCTCTGCAACAGCCCCGCCGTCTTCCAGCGATTCATCACGGATGTGCTAAGAGACATGTTGGGTCGCTGGGTCTTTGTGTACCTAGATGATACCCTCATCTACTCACGCACGGCCGAGGAGCACATCTGGCATGTTCGGGCTGTTCTGTCCCGCCTCCTGGATCATGGACTGTATTGTAAACTGGAGAAGTGTGCATTTCAACAGGAAACCACCTCCTTCCTGAGTTTTACCATCTCCTCCCGGGGTCTGAAGATGGACCCTCAGAAGGTCCAGGCAGTGGCTCAGTGGCCTCTACCCACGACCCTGAAGAAGCTGCAAAGCTTCTTGGGTTTTTCGAACTTTTACCGGAGGTTCATACGCAACTTCAGTTCCCTCGCAGCGCCTCTGACTTCCCTCACCAAAACCACCAACCAGCCTCGCCCTTTCCGCCTTACTCCAGAGGCTGTCCATGCTTTCCATGAGCTGGTCGGACGTTTTACTAAAGAACCCATCCTCCTCCACCCGGACCAGACCCGGCCCTTCGTCGTGGAGGTGGACGCCTCTGATGTGGGAGCAGGGGCTGTCCTCTCGCAACGGGGTCCAGACTCTAAGCTCCACCCATGCGCCTACTTCTCCCAGAAGTTTCCCCCCACACAGCAGAACTATGGGGTCGGCGACAGAGAGCTGCTGGCTATAAAATGGGCTCTGGAGGAATGGCGGCAGTGGCTCTTGGGGACCACCGATCCCTTTCGGATCTGGACCGACCACCAGAATCTCATTCATCTACAGACTGCCCGCCAACTCAACCCTCGTCAAGCTCGGTGGGCCCTCTTTTTCGAGCCGTACAACTTTCATATCGCCTACCGGCCCGGCTCCAAGAGCCTCAAGGCGGACGCTCTCTCTCTGCGTTTCACACCAGAGTCAAGCCCCCCGGAGCCTCTGACCATTCTGCTGACTCAACGCTTCCTGGCCTCCCTCCAATGGTCGTTGGAGCAGTCCATACGGGCCGCACTTCCTGGCGATCCGGCGCCTCCGGAGACTCCACCGAACCGTCTCTACGTTCCAGTCTCCTGCCGACAAGAGGCACTCACGTGGGGGCATTGTTCACGGCTCTCGGGACATCAAGGACAAGCCCGTACCCTTCAGTTCCTCCGTCTGGCTCTCTGGTGGCCGTCCATGAGGAAGGACGTCCGCGAGTTCACTGCTGCATGTGATGTGTGTGCTTGCTCCAAGTCCTCTAACCGACCCGGCGCTGGAGAGTTACAGCCTCTCCCTGTGCCCAAGCGGCCGTGGTCACACATCGGGCTGGATTTTGTCACTGGATTGCCGGCTGTCGACCACCTGGACACCATATTGACTATCCCGGACCGTTTCTCCAAGGCCGTGCACTTAGTGGCCCTGGCCGGCCTCCCCACTGCCAAGAGAACGGCTGAACTGCTCCTAGAACAGGTGGTGCGGCTCCATGGTTTCCCTCAGGACGTGGTTTCCGACCGAGGACCTCAGTTCATCTCACGCTTCTGGAAAGTGTTCTGTCGCCTGGTCGGTGCTTCCACCAGCCTGTCCTCTGGGTACCATCCGCAGACGAACGGTCAGACGGAGAGAGCTAACCAGCAGCTTGGACTCTACTTGCGCTGCTTCGCTTCGTCCCAGCCGACCACCTGGCCCCGCTTCCTCCTGTGGCCGGAACTGTCCCACAACCTCCAGACCTCCTCTGCCACGAGTATGTCTCCCTTCAAGACCTGTTATGGGTACCAGCCCCCTCTGTTCGACCATCAGGTGCCTGAGGTGGAGGTCCCTGCTGCCCAGACGCTGGTCCGCCGCTGTCGGCTCGCCTGGATCCGGGCCCATGCGGCCATCTCCCGGACCAACACGGAGTATGCTCGTCAACATCGCTGCCGCCACCGCCACCGGCCTGGCCCCGTCTTCCGGTCTGGTGACCAGGTGTGGCTCTCCTCCGCTAATCTGAGGATGCCAGCTGGCTCCAGGAAGCTCACTCCTCGCTTCCTGGGTCCGTTCCCTGTCCTCAGGGTCGTCAACCCGGTCAATTACCGTCTGCGCCTCCCGGCTGCTCTCCGGATCCACCCGGTCTTTCATGTCTCCCAGCTGAAGCCGGTGGTCTCCTCTCCTCTCCGCCCTCCGACGACCCGGGTGCCTCCGCCCCGCTGTGTGGAGGAGGATCGCATCTACACGGTCCGCAGGGTTCTGGACGCTCGCCGCCGGGGACATGGTTGGCTGTACCTGGTGGACTGGGAGAGGTACGGCCCGGAGGAGCGCTCTTGGGAGCCCACAAGCTCGTTTGTCGACCCTACCCTGCTTTCTGACTTCTGGACCCGGCGTCCTGGGACTTCCCTCGAGGGGGGGGGGGGGGGGGGGGGGGGGGGGGTCCTGTCACGAACTCCTCCAGCTGACTCCATTTCCCAGCATTCTCGCCACCACTTCCCAACATTCCCGCCACCAACGTGGCCGCCGACGTCATCACGCCGACACTATAAAAGGAAGTGCCGGCTTTCATTCACTACTCTGTCATAGTTCTCACCAGACTTTGTATCGAGTTCCCAGGCTTACCAGCCCTCAAACCTTCAAACCTGACCTAAAGGATATTACCACGCTGGTTATCTCCATCACTCCGCGTCTGGGCAACAGACCTTCTCAGCCACGCTTCAGCTCTGCCACCGAACCTGACAAAAGGCAAGCTGAACAGACACAAACCCATCAGATGCTTTAAAGCTTGGACGCTTCATCAGGGGGCCACAAGGGTTTTAGGGACCATGATGTTTCCACACCTTTACCGTGATTGGCAAGTGGGTCTGTCAAGTTGTTGAGATGGCCGTTAAGGAAGTTCTCTGGTGGAAGTCGAGTTTCAAAGCTGAGTTTCTGACCACGATGTAGCTGGTAAGATGTTCACCTGTCCACATGGTGGAAAGTGTCATGGTCTGCGTCTGCGTCTTCCCCCATGTGTCTCCTTGTGTTCTCCATCCCTCTCTAGGTTCTCCTTTTGTGTCTCATAGCGCCCTCATGTGTCCTTGTTCTGCCTCTTCCTAATGTGTCTCCTGGTGTTCTCCATTTTTCCCCAGATCTTCAGCCCTCTAGGTTTCCCTCCTCAGATATCCCCCTCCCAGTTCCTGTGCTCCCGTGGTCCCCTTTAGTCTCGTCCCTGTAGCTTTTCCTTCTGTAGTGTTTTTCCTTTAGTTTTAGCTTCCCCTTTAGAATATAATGTTTTTTTTTTGCCCTTCTGGTCTTTAGGTTTTTCTCTTAGGTCATTTTCCTTTAGCTACAACTGTTCATATTAGTTCTCTCTAGTGTGTTTTTCCCATCGGTGTTTGAGGTTATTCTCCCCCCTGAGATTATTAAGTTATGTTTCCTGCTGTTCTTGTCTTTAGGTTTTATTCTTAGGTCATGTTAGTTTTCCTCCCTGATTAGTAACTCAGTTCACCTGGTCTCTGTCCCCACACACCTGCAGGTCATCTCCCTCTAATCCTCCCCAGTGTATAAAGCCCTGTTTGTGTCTCACTGTTTTGTCGGTCCATTGTTTGGTGTCAGCGATGTTTGGTTCCTCGTCTCTAGGTTTTGTGCTGTAAGTGAGCTTTCGTCTCCGGGGTTTCAGGACATTGGTTTTTGGCTTCCTGCCCCTTTTGGAATTTTTGTTCTACTTCCTAATAAAGGAATGTTTTCATTTACATCCACTCCTGCCTCGTGTCGTTCTGGGTGGCTGCATTTTGGGTCCACACCTCCTCCTGACTCGCAACGTGACAGAAGGAGAACGATTATTGCAATCAGGATATTTTAACACAAGTTGTTGTTTGTCTCGCTCGACTACAGTGCTAAGAGCATCTGCTTGGTCCACGACCTGTTTAATCTGAGAGGAAACATCAGAATGTGACTCTGATGAAAGTTGAATCTGTGGTAGCAAAGTTTCTGGGCTAGGTGGTGAACGTGATGTCCCCATCTGCTCAGAGTTACCAACTGTGAGACAGTGGAGGTCAGGAGGCAGGACCATTGGCAGAGGAGAGCTAGAGCCCCATTCCCACCTGTACCGGGTCGGCCCGGGCCGGGTAGCATAGGTTGTTTACATATCTGGGTGGCCTGGAATTTTCCCGGGCCAACCAAGGCTCATTCTCGGCCCTCTTCCCGAGGGGTACTGCTTCAGGCCGACCAGGGCCAACACGCCCACTGCTGACAGCAAATTCACACCTTCCATTAAAGCAAGCCTCTGATTGGTGGGTAGAATCAGCCCACATGGGCTTAAGGCAAGGATGTGTGGAATCAACCGGGCCAGGCTGGGGCCGACTGGGGCTACCCGGCCCGGGCCGACCCGGTACAGGTGGGAATGGGGCTAAAGACATGTGAGGTGCAGTTATCTTTACCCAGATTTAGTCCCCTGCATGGTGTGTACAAGTGTACATGACCTTCTGGTTACTGATCAAACATTACTGACTATCATAAATAATAATTATTATTAACCAAAGAATAATAAGTCTGATAGAATAATTATTCATGTTTTCTTTATCATGCTTTATGCTTTTATTACATTTAAAGATTGTTTTCATCTATCATGTTTTTTGCTTAATGATTTCCCCATTTGATGCTTAAACAGTTGCTGTATTGTAAAGTCCCCTCATGAGACTTTAAGGGTGTTAAAATCTGACCTAATGTGACCCAAGGATGACCTGAGGAGATCTGCTGATCTGTCAATTGCTGACTCATGCAACTGCTTGCTACTCATCGTGTGATTAGACACTGAATGCTCTTTGTGTCAAACTTGTGACAATTAAAAACTGAGAGCGGTGTTTTCCCCCTCCCTTTAGATCAGCTCTCAGGCATGTAACTAGGGAGCTCCCAGCTTGTAATAAATAGAGGTGCTCGGATTCCAAAGGCCAGAATGGTTTGGAGGAGCTGTCAGCTCAGTGGAGACTGAGTTGGCGTGGCCTTATTCCATTCTCCTCGAGCTTAAAACAGAATTCTGACTTTTGTGTCTTTTTCCTTGTGTTGTGTTGTTATATGATGTCTTAGGTGCTTAAACCTGACAAAGTCATCCCATTAAAATTAAATACATTTATAATGAACCATGATGATTATTTATGATGATTATTTATGAACCTTGTAATAAACCGTGAAAAGAGTTTATTAAAAATGATTATTTTAAATCTTGAAGTGTCCTTCATCTTGGGACGGAACAGCGGACAGATAAAAGGCAGTCAGATTAAAGATGGTTTAAGCAGACTTTACGTCCCCTGTGATGGATAATCTGTGGACAGAAGTACAGCTTGGCCCAGCTCGACCTAGCTGGGAAGTGTGACCTTTGGGTCACAAAAAAGGCCATTCATGTCGCTACAACCACGACCAACACACACACACACACACACACACACACACACACACACACACACACACACACACACACACACACACACACACACACACACACTGGTAAAGGTGTTCCATCCAAACAGAAACAACAGAAGAAATCAATCAGAGGCTGTGCTCCATCTCAGGACAGCAGAGTGTAACAGTTATCTAGATTTTGTGAGTTGGAGCTTGAAAACACTTTTGAAACAGCTCCAAACAGGAAAGTGAGTAACGTGGTCATTCCACTTTCTCTGTCAATTCGCTTCATTTTATGGTTACAACCAGTGTGTGCTTAGTGAAAAAAGCAGACGGGTATAATTTTTTCACCTTTTATTTATGAGAACTACAACATGCTTTGTGTGCCAACTGCAGGGTATTTTGTACAAAGGTTTCCCTTTTGAACCTGACAGAGAAAAAACATGAAACGAGTGAGTTATGCTGACATCCTTTTTCATTTTTGTGCTCATGCACGAATGGCTGGGTGGCAAAAACAAACAATACAGCCTGCTATCAATATGCAACGTACACTTTTAAGAAAGTTTACGTACAAAATCCCCGATAGATAAAACACTTTAGATAAGATAAGATAAGATAACCTTTATTAGCCCCACAATTGGGAAATTTGTTTCGTTTACAGCAAAGTAAAAGTAAGGGAAAAGTTATGCAGCAGAGGGAGAAAACACTAAAACACAATAAGAGAGAGAGAGAAGCTTATTGGAGACAAATTTAAAGCCCGAATGAGCTCTGGCATGATGGGCAACATCCGTCCGGTTAACCTGTATTTTTTTGTTTGTTTTTTTTTTTCCACAAATCTGCTGAGGAGATATTTGTTCTTACTTAAAGTAGCTTTCCAGAGTTTTCTACTTTCAGAAATTCGTAAAAGTGATGATCGTACTGTGATTTAATGTAAGCAATACGTCTTTTTTGTTTTATTGCTAACCACACCCCCTGCCCCGCAGAGCTCCGTGCAATAGCAAACTGAGCGCTAGAACTAACCAATAGTGTTAAACTACCGCTTACATGCTTCACATTTAAGGATTACCTTGGCTGATTCAATTCAAATTCAACAATACTTTATTAATCCCAGAGGGAAATTCAATATGCAGAGTTGATGAACATGCCACGGACAAGAAAGCCTCTAAAATATAAAATTATGAGAACATAAGATGACATGAGAATAATACTCGTAAAACAGCGTGTTTTAGCTGTTTGTTGGCTACAGAAGCACATTTATAACAAGAAACGTGAAGTAGCCATCTTAAAAAAATACTGAGTGACAGACTTTTTGAGTGATATGCTTGCCATCGGATAAGAGAAATACTCCGGAAAGAAGCTTTAACCCTGAACCCTTCACTCATGAAAATAAAAGGCTTTCAAACATCTGAAGGACTACACTTATTTTGTTACAATGGGGAATTGATGCCCTCTCCATTGCAACATGACTGTATCATCGGGGTCATTTAGATTTACAACTTAGACACAGATTAAATGAGCCTCTTTCAACAATGGAAGAAGCCTTCTGTAGACACATCTCATTTTTCTTAATGCTAAGTCATCTATGAGGTCATCTGATGCTGCGTTACTCCTGAGCTGAGCTGATGATAGCCAGGCTACTCAGGTGTTCTAGATGAGCCTCAGGATGAGAAGCTTCCCTCAGCAGAAGCAGCTGGAACCAGAAATCCATCATAGAGGCAGATTAGGATTATTATTTTTGGTCTAAATGGGAAATGACACAATGAAACTGATGTAGATATGACTACAGCTAATGATATGATTGTAATACAATATGACATCATCTCTCTCTCTCTCTCTCTCTCTCTCTCTCTCACTAAATAGACAGACAGACTTAGGCCAACGTGTAAGAATTTTTTCCTACATATTATTTATATCTACACACCAATAAGATTAATTCATTCACTGCCAGCTGTTTCCTGATCGCTAAAGCCCTTCACTGCCAGCTGTTTCCTGATCCCTAAAGCCCTTCACTGCCAGCGGTTTTCAGCATTTTTACTGTTTGTTTTTTTAAGAGCCACATGTAACATGAATAGGAGTAATTTGGGTGACTTGTTTTATCAGGACCAGATGTAACTCAGATCAGAAGCAAGAATCAGCCCACAGGAGTAAGTGACACAGAGACAGAATGGACTAGACTGTTAGGTTGGTACCAGTATAGAATATATTATAACACTTATTAAACAATACATATAATAATTAACAACTGACAATATACAGAAAAAATTCATCAAAAGTCAATCGAATGCTCATTAGTTGGGGTAGCACATGATTGTTGGCAACTTCAAGCTCCAGCGGACCCAAGGACCCACGAACGGGTCCTAAAGAGTGAGTTCAATGTTCGTGAAGGATGTGATTAGGGTAGTCGCAGCTCACTGTTTAATGAAGTTGCTGAGAAACAGAGACTTAAAGGTGGCTACAGGAGCCTCCTACCAGCCCAACAGTGGTGGAGAGAGTCTGACTCAATCTGCCTGACTTGGTTCAGGAACTCAGGGATTCTAGGCTTCCAGCCTAGGTTCTAGTGGGTAGCTCGCCATCCATGAAGAAAACCTGGCCTTTTCCCATCAATTTAAAGACATCTCTGCGCTCTTTCCTACACATCCGAAAACCGGTAGTTGGCTTCTGCAGCAACTCCTTTCCCTGTGTCTCCTTGCGCTTACCGATAGCGTCTGGCTGTGAGCTATTTAACTTCTTGATTGACCTAGATTTGGCCACGTGACCGGCAATGTCGAAGACGTTCTGGCCACTTAATTAGAGACAGACGGAAAAGACGGGAAAAAAAAACCTGGACCCATCACCTGGCAACTGGGTTACACACAGAATGTTGCGCACTAGGATGATGTCAACGCCCAAACTGCCAAAACAAAGCAGAGACTCGCCTCTTACATCAGGAAGAATACGCGCATTTCGAGCGTTATCCGTTCTTTCATAATCCGTTGTTGAATTGTGATCGGCAGAAGCTTTTCCGGTTCGTGCCTCACTTTTTTTTTTACAAAACGATCTCCTAACGCATGGATTTCTGTTTCGTGATCACGTGACGTGTGACGTATGTGGATGAAGATCAGCTTTAGAGCTGGGATGTTTGTTCTCATGGCACCTGGCCTTAAGAGACGATGTCTCGTGAGGCCAGGCGCCTTGCTTGCGAGGACACGGTCCTTCCTTGGTCAAAGAAAACAGTTAAATGGAACAGACTTGCATCACGTGACCGCAGCTTCCACAGCGGTCACCTAACGTCACGTGGCACGGGAGATAACGTTATATTTTATATGTTTTAGTTTCAATATAAATATAAAATGAGCAATTTACTTTTAAAATTGTGTTTATGTTTATTAAATTAAAATATAAGCGAGTTACTACCTGCTAGCCACCGAAGCTGCAACTACTAAGCAACTAACCAACCATAGATAACTTCTTTGGATCTAAAACAACAATTTTAATTAGTTGACTTACTTTTAAACTTGAAATTTGCCCCCGAAGTAGCTGCCGGCTTCTGATTCGCCGTCCTTTTAAAAATACAGTGGTGTATTGTGGGTAATTTTTGACCAAGGCTAGGCTACAAGACACCTCCCGTGTGTCCTCGCTCAGCTAGCTAAACGGCTAACAAACAGAGAACACACGCCTCAGTAGAACATGAACACTGAAACACCTCTTGGCGGTTCCTGATGATGTATCTCCTAGGCAACCGGGGCGGGGCCAAGACATCAAGGCAAGGTTCCTTGGCATTGAGAAACACTCATGGTGTGGGGGCTTGTTCCGATGCCCTCACAGTAAAAAAATGCAAATGAAGTCTTTACTCATCAATAGCAAAGAGCAGTTGTGCTTAAAATGACGACTTTTGTTGTCATTGGCAGTGAATAAGCTAATGCTATATGTATGTTTATGTATTTAGCAGACGCTTTTGTCGAAAGCGATTTACAAGTAATAATCGGCATGCTGCCCTTGAGGCTAACAACAACAATAACAACAACAACAACAACATTGACATCAGTCATGGAGAGGAGGGAACAAGGAGTGGACAGTAGAGAGGGGGGACGGGTGCAGGGAGGGTACTAGTTAAGAAGATGCTCTCTGAAGAGCAGGGTCTTCAGGAGTTTCTTGAAAATTGAAGAGGAAGCTCCTGTTCTGGTAGTGCTTGGAAGGTCATTCCACATTTGTGGAACGATGTGAGAAGAGTCTGGACTGTCCTGAGCGTGGTGTAGGCACTGCTAGCCGACGATCCTGTGATGACCGGAACGGCCGGGCCGAGACGTAAGCCTTTGCAAGAGGATTCAGGTAGATGGGAGCCGTACCATCTCGGACTTTGTATGCTAGTGTTAGCAATTTGAATTTGATGCGTGCTGCTAGCGGTAGCCAGTGGAGCTCAATGAACAGAGGGGTGACGTGTGCTCTTTTAGGCTGATTGAAGACCAGACGCGCCGCTGCGTTCTGGACCATTTGAAGAGGTCTCACATTACAGGCTGGAAGACCAGTTAGAAGGGCATTGCAGTAATCGAGGCGGGAGATGACAGTAGATTGCATCAGGAGCTGGGAGGCATGTTGTGTTAGGTATGGTCTGATCTTTCATATGTTATACAGCGCAAAGCGGCATGAACGAGCAACAGAGGCAGCATGATCTTGAGGTAATTAGTGTGTGTGTGTGTGTGTGTGTCAATCAGTAACAAACCATTTACTTTCGGTTAACAAACCATTATGAATGGCTTATTTTGATAAAACTTTTAATTTATGGCCTGTTAGTATTAGAATTACAGCATTGGTAATAAGCACCTAATATTAGCTTAATTATGACTAATTCAGACTTAGTAGTCCACTAATAAGCATATTAATTGGCAGCTAAATAATGGTTAATTTGTGTTCCCTAAACTAAAGTGTAACCGAAAATGGTAATTATAACATCTACTTCAACATTTTCAAAAAAGGGGAAAAAAATTAACTATAACAACACAAACACAAAAACGTATAACAGTGAGGGACCAACAGACTGCTAGGGCTACCATCTTGGAAAAACAAACATGCCCTCATCTCCTGTAATTCAATTCAATTCAAATTCAATTCAAAAATCCTTTATTCATCCCAGAGGGAAACTGATTGCTGTAGTAGCTCAGAATAATAATAATAATCAAGTCATCAAAGAGGTGTTGTATATTACAATGGCTGTTGGCAGGAAGGATCTCCAGTAGCGGTCAGTGTTGCAGCCAAACTGAAGAAGCCTCTGACTGAAGACACTCTTCCGTTGTCGGACAGTCTTGTGAAGAGAATGCTCAGGGTTGTCCATCATGTTCTTGATTCTCTGGAGAATCCTTCTTTGCATTATCTCCTCCAGCGGTTCCACAGTCGTCCCCAGAACAGAACCAGCCTTTGTTATTAGGCTGTTGAGCCTTTTCAGGTCCCTGCTTCTGATGCTGCTACCCCAACAGACGATGGCTGAAGAGATTACACTCTCAACAACAGACTTGTAGAAGATCTGCAGCATCTTGCTACAGACATTGAAGGACCTAAGCGTCCTCAAGAAGTGCAGTCTGCTGTGTCCCTTCTTGTAAACGGCTTCGCTGTTCTTTCTCCAGTCCAGTCTGTTGTCCAGGTGAACTCCAAGGTATTTGTATTCCTCAACCACCTCCACTTCTTCTCCCATGATGGAAACAGTGTTTGACTCCACCCTGTTTCTTCTGAAGTCTAAAATCATCTCCTTTGTTTTGTTCACGTTCAAGGTCAGATGATTGTTTCCACACCATGCCACAAAGCGCTCAACCAGCTCTCTGTACTCAGCTTCCTGTCCATCTCTGATACACCCGACAACTGCAGGGTCATCTGAGTATTTCTGTAGATGGCAGGTCTCTGACTTGTACTGGAAGTCTGAGATGTACAGGGTGAAAAGGAATGGTGAGAGTACAGTCCCCTGTGGTGCTCCAATGTTACTGATCACTTGGTTTGATGTGCAGTTCTTCAGCCTCACAAACTGTGGTCTGTTTGTCAGGTAGTCTTTAATCCAGGCGATAGTTGAGGCCCCCACCTGTGTCTTCTGGAGTTTCTGGCATAGAACATCAGGCTGGATTGTGTTAAATGCACTGGAGACATCAAAGAACATGACCCTCACACTGCTGCCTGCTTTGTCCAGATGACAGTGGGTTGGTTGAAGCAGCTGGATGATGGCATCTTCAACTCCAACTCCATGGCGATAAGCAAACTGCAGCGGGTCCTGATATGTTCTAGTTTGCTTATCCAGGTGGACCAACAGGAGTCTCTCCAGGACCTTCATGATGTGGGATGTCAGGGCAACCGGTCTGTAGTCGTCATTGACTGATGGGCGAGTTTTCTTTGGAACTGGAACAAGGCAGGATGTCTTCCACAGGACTGGAACCTTCTCCTGGGCCAGACTGAGGTTGAAGAGGTGCTGCAGAATCCCACAGAGCTGCTCTGCACAGGCCTTCAGTACTCTGGGGCTGACACCATCTGGACCTGCAGCCTTGTTCCTGTTCAGTCTCTCCAGCTGCCTCTTCACCTGACTTCTAGAGACAGATAGGTGGGAGGGGGAGGTAAATGGGGCAGCAGCATCTCCTGACTTGGTTGAAGACAGATTTATAGAACCAGAAGAGTCCTTGACTACGTTAGAGGACAAAAGAGCTGGCGTGTGACAGGAAAATGTTGGATCAGAGGAGGATGGGATTTCTGATTGGCTGGGGACAGGCGAGGAGGATGCTGGGTTTGTTCCTGAACTGAACCTATTGAAGAACTTGTTCAGTTCATTGGCTGCGTCCAGGCTGCCATCTGTGCAATCCTTCCTCTGCTTGAAGCCTGTGATCTTCTTCATCCCTGACCAGACATCTCTGATATTGTTCCTCTGTAGGTTGTTCTCCAGCTTCTTCCTGTAGGCCTCCTTGCTGTCTCTGATCTTGATCTTCAGTTGCTTCTGTATACTCCTCAATAATCCCCTGTCTCCCTCCTTGAAGGTTCTTTATACTACTAACGTCCTAAACTCAGTGGTAAAAATGGTTACTGTCTGTCATCCTTGCTGGAGGTTCCAGATTGTCCTTGCTAGCTCCATCTGGGAGTCTGAGCTTCCAAATGACACATAAAAGTCTGCTAGAAAGGCTAATAGCAGCCCGTTAAGAAAGCTAGCCTGATGGCTTTTGGCTTTGGCCCACTGTAAATCTTTTTCCTGGAGTAAACCCACAAAATATGAAATCTTAACTGAGTCATTGGGAAGGAAAATGGAGACCTCTCAAATGCCAGCTTACTATAGAGTAAAAGCCATGCCTTTAGCCGTACTCACTGGCGAATGTTTCGGGAGGTGGTGAGTCTATGACCCGGAAATACAACTGAGTTGACGGACCCGGAAGTTCAGGCTCGGTGGGAACCGCGGGTTCCGGGACAGTTAGTTCTGAGTATGAGTAGACCTTGGGTAATAGTGCATCAATCTCGAGATGTGTAAGTAAAATCCTGGCCTAGTTGATTCAAGCTTAGCGAGACTTTCATCTATGGGAGGAAACTGATTCGCTGACTTGTTTTTTAATCTCTACTAAATCTGGTAGAATGTTATTAAGAGGTATAAAAATGTTTTAAACTAGCTTGTAGCGTTTATAAGACAGGTCCCAGGTCATTTTTATCATTTATCTGAGATAGCGTGTCCTGTGACCAAGCGCGCAGATAGGGTGGGGGATTGGGGGGGTCTCCCCCCCCCAGATTCAGATCGACCCCGATCCGTCCCCCCAACTCAGGCCAGAAAGAAAACTAAATTGGAGGTTAAGCGCTTGAAGCTCCTTTTTCCAATTACACTGAATGCAGCATGATGTAAACAAACACCGACTCCAGAGGCGCCAAAGCGGTTGCTGCTAGGATACAGGATGAAGCAACGATTACTGCGTATTTAAAAAGACCAACAGTGTAAGTAGGCGGGACCGATCTGTCTGTTTATGCGTGTTGGTTCTAGTTTCAGTACGTTGTTGTCAGTGTTGGGACTTACTCGTTATAAGCGCCTCATTGCTGACTTTAACAAGTCTCATCTACAAACATGATCCCTCATGAAGTTACTACTTTACACCAGAAGAAAGTAGAGATGTGGAACCTTCAGGCTGAGCAAAGTTTGGGAGTTTTTAGAGTTTGAAAATCGTCTCCCGCCGAGAGGCTCCCAGTCGGGGAGAGGAGGAGATGTGTGCAGCATGAAGAGAGTAAATATGAGATAAAACGTATAATTGCCGGCAGGTCTGGTCTTTGTTGACTGATCACTTTGTCTGGTCATGACTGACTCTGATTATGAAGCAGAATATAGAGCTCCAGACCCCACGTGACTCTCAGTTAGTAGACGTCATATTGGCAGGTAAAAGAAGCTAAACAAACACGGATCTTAACCATGAACGTGAACGTGATCCGCTTGGATTTTACTTCGTCGGAGTTTACTTCACACTTTAAAACCGAAGAAATCGTTTTATATAGTCAGAAATTAAATAGACTAAACATCTCCGACCTTTACCGTGCCCCTGGGATACTTTTTAAAAACGCCAGAATCTGTCGGAGCGGACTTCTTACCGGACCTGGCCGGGGAACCCCTTGTGATTTCCCCGGAGGAGCTGGGGAGAGGTCTGGGACTCTCGACGCTACTGCCCCCGCAACCCGACTCCGGATACGCGGATGAAAATGGATGGATGGATGGACAAATAACAGATTTAAATGTAAGTAGTTTAAATAGAGTGCTGTGCTGTTTGAATGCATAAACTGAACACAAAGAGAAATCACTAGTCTGATTTTATACGTGAATAAAATAAAAATGTCAGCAGGAGCGTCTCAGGATCTGTCTGAGATCTGTCTCGGTGAGACAGATAATAGCAATCCAAAGTGCTTTTTATGTGTGATCTGACAATTGATCAACCATTGGTTAAAAATTAAATACAGCTTAGCCGGTTAATTGCTGTGATCATAAAACGCGTAAACGGCAGCACGCAGAACTCACGAGGCAACGTTTTACGTGATGTTTACTTGTTGCTATGAGTAATAAGACAGAAAAAGCCACGCCAAAATAAGTTTAGGAAGCCCACTAAGAATCATAATAAAAGCATTTAAAATAAATACCGTACACAGTTGAGGAAACGTTGGTTTAAGTACCTGATATGAAGCGGTCGCTGCATAAGCGAAAACCTTTACTCTCGGGATCCCACAGCTTCATTTTAGCCCAGTCACTAGCGCGTTTTATTACGATGATCCAACGTTTGCGGCGCTCCGGATCTTGGGGAATCCTGTAGATGGCTCATTCCTTATGTCGTCTGCGTCTGTTCTGCATCCTGGGGCACAACAGGAATCTACCATATTTCCCGTTTGATTGAGTTTTCTGACAACAACAAATAGTCCAGCTGCGGTCTTCTGCCTGCCAATATGGCGCCGTTTCGATTTGAACTGTTGCATGCCGGGAGAAGTGACGTCAACTCCCGGAGCTCTATTGACTCTGATGGAGAAATTCACTCATCCAGCCGGGACGATGGAGGCTGCTGCAGCATCAGACAGCTGGTGCTGCACGAGAGGTGTGTGGAGTTTACGAGCTCCAAACGTTGGGTTTGATGTTGGTTTAACCTTCTCTGGGACGTGATGGATGTAGAAACGATGGTAAAACACCGCTAACGTGACAGACGTAGCGACAATGTTAAAAAAAATGCCGTAAAAACTGGCAGATGCCGATGCGTTAGGTATGGAAGTCAAGTGTGCCACATAATCATGAAAAAAGTAAAATATAACATTAAAAAGTGTTTATATATAAATTAAAACTTTCCAAATATAATGAAAATTTCTAAACAAAGTAAAAATACGAAGGAACATCTGTTGGTCAGGCTGATGGGAACCACTGCTCTAAGTGATATGTGAATATTGTTTCTTATTATATTTTATGTGCAGTTTTTTAGAGCTTTTATGTTTTCTGAAAAGATCGGTGTGCTGAATATCATTTAATGATTTGTATAAATCATGAGGTTTTGGTTAGTAACTGATTGGGAGAATAACAAATGACTGAATTAAATAATGAAACACCTCTGTCAGTGCGCCCCAGGGCAGCTGTGGCTACATCGTAGCTTATCATTGTAGCTTATCATTGCTATTACATTGTAGCATAAGCAGAACCAGTCAACTGGGCTCAGTCCACGAGCCAGAACTGAGGCATGTTTAGAAGTGTGTAAGCATTCAATCAACCTAGCTTATACAACATAATTATGGACCTCACTGACATCTGCACTGTTTAATAAAGGACTCCACAATTATCGACTTCCGTATTATTGAGGTTCTTTGTAAAATGTTTTTCCTATTTTTATTCACCCTGTGTCTTATTGATTTTTAGCTGTTATTTTTGGGAATTTTGTAGTATTCCCTTTTTATCTTTTATATGTGTTCAACATGTTTAAATATCGCTTGTTTAATTAACCAACATTTCTTGTGTACAGCGCCTTGTTTGGTTGTAATGCCTTGTGAATGCGCTTTATAAATAAAATTGGATTGGATTTCACCATCAGTGTGTGAATGTGTGTGTGTGTGAATGGATGAATGATACACTGTAGTGTAAAGCGCTTTGGAGTCCTTGCTCTGAGAGGCGCTATACAAGTGTGGGTCATTTATCATTTATAGTGTTGATCAGGCAGAGCTGTGTTGCATAACGGCTTCAAACACGTATATAAAAGTTAGTTTTTACGTAAACCGTTGGATGAAATTACACAAACTGACTGAGCTCTAGTTAAGGCGCTTGCAATGGTTTGTGTGTGTGTGTGTGTGTGTGTGCGTGCGTGTGTGCGCGTGCGTGCGTGTGTGTGTGTGTTTGGGGGAGGGTACATTGGAACTTTGTCCCCCCCAGTTTGAAAATCCTATCTGCGCCCCTGCCTGTGACTGTTTGGTTCGAGTCCCTGTCACACGACAAAAGGCGCTCTCCCAGCTGATTGCAGCATTCTGAGTGAAGCGTGGAAGGGAAGCAGACAGCTTTTTAGTGATCCACGATTCAAAGAAATATGTAGCGTGGTTTCACAGAGCACACTTTTTCATGTTTGATGATACTCTGGGATGAGAACAAACGCTTGACAAATCGTTTCAGGCGAGACTGAGAAAACACACAAACAGGCACACACACCCATGTATCCCAAGGCTCTTATATCAGACACAAAAAGAGATAATGCGGCTCTGCACTCAGATTCACCCCTGTTAGTCCCAAAGCATGAAATTTCAGCTTTGGCAAAGAAGCAGCCACATAAAACAACTAATCACAAAAACACGCACACGTCCTCCCACATTCAGGCTTGCCAGATTGGGATTAGGCCAGCATTGTGCACATTTCTCTCTGTGTCAGGAGCCTGGTGCTGATGAGTGGTGCCTGCTGGGCTCGCTGCCATTAAGGGGCAGATGTTAAACTGTGGTCCACTTGCATAACTCCTGTTGTACCAGGCCAATTCCCTCTGGTGTAATGAGGCCAATAAAATCAAAGTCTCATTAGCATAAGCAGAACCAGTCAACTGGGCTCAGTCCACGAGCCAGAACTGAGGCATGTTTAGAAGTGTGTAAGTATTCAATCAACAACACTTTAATAAGTAATAGTGGCCTTTTGTTGTCAGCCTGTGTAGTCCGTAGCTGTACTAGACTCTCTGCTGTGATCAAGAAGCATGAAATCGTTTATAGCGTAGGCAACAAATGTTCTCTTTAATCTGCTGAAAGCTTGCCTTGGTGTGGAAAAAAGCCCAGCAGAACCAGAGGGAGAGCGAGTGTGAGAGACAGGTCGAGGAGCGGATGATGGAAGAGGATCCTGGTGACTGAGAGGGCTGCAGAAGAAGGAGACAGGGTTAAACTGGGTGAGGCCAGGGCAGAAACATGTCAAAAAGATGAGAGCACAGGAAAAGTGAGCAAAAGGCACAGGAGGAAGCCGAGCAAAGGAGAGAGGGGAGAGCAGAACATCAGGTCTCCTCCGAAGGGAGAGCTTCTCTCCACTCCCGCGGCTCCTTTCTGGTGCTTTTTTCAAAGCTTCATGTCTAGAATCTCACTTCATTTTTCTCATGACATCTTTGCTTGGTGTTGTCCACGCATCAGCGCCCTGCCCTCATTCCACTGTCCGCTTCCTCTGCTGTCTTTGTGGAGACTCGATGGGAGCTCTAGGTGTGTGTGTGTGTGTGTGTGTGTGTGTGTGTGTGTGTGTGTGTGTGTGTTTTAGCTAAGCTGGAGTTTCAGATAAGCCTGTCATAAACAGCAAGAGATCCAAAGAACTGCAGGCCTTCAGTTTGGATTAGGAACACCCACCCTCTGACCGAATTCATCACACACACAGACACACACACACACACACACACACACACACACACACACACACACACACAGGTGAGAGCAAACTGTGTCTGCAAGCGCACGAGGATGTGCATTAATTTTTCATTACAATCTAGTCTAAACCCGTGCTTTAAGCTGACCGGTACACACCAGTACCAGCACTTCTGATTTCCACCTCTGCAGGACTTTTTTTAGACGGGATGATGTGTACCAGTAGTTTTTCCCAGTTATTTATTGGTCAAAATCTCCAACATTTGCAAAGATAAACACCAGGCATCCAGCACCCCTCCCCCTCGATAAGCAGCTTGCTCCATACATGGCCTCATCGTACGCAAAAGTACACATTCTTTCCAAATGCACATCACTGCCATGTGGTGCACCATGTATACAGCACGGCCAGCTACTGTTACCTCAGACAAGAGGAGAGGAATGAAGGGACAGGCTGCCCGACACCGAGCACATCCCTACTGTGGTTGACAGCACACAGTTACCTCCGCAATGTTCTCTCTGCGCAACGTTTGAAATGTCCACGCCGCTGACGTCGTTAGGTCCGTTTTAGGGGGGGGGCTCCTCCCTAAAAATTATCACAAGCCCCCCCTATCATTTTGGTTTTTTATTTTATTTTTTATTTTTTTCAGTTAACTTTTTTTTATTTGTTCACATCTACATGCTGAACACAATCACGACACGTGTAGGTGGTACAGGAGTTTTTAGTCTGAAACAGAAATAATAATTAATGAATATAGAACTACACCGTCGCACACAGGAAGTATCAAGAAAGAACTTCCTCCACTTCCTTAAGCCCGCAGCTTTGTCGACAAGTCAGGGGGCGGGGTTATACAGCAAAACCTATATGCCGTTGAGCAAACCCTGCTCAGCGCTCATGTAAGTCACTCAACATCACATTAGGGTAAGACAGCAAAAGCAGCACACCGTTAACATTTCAAGGTTATAGTTCAGACTTCAGAGAGAGGAAAATGCTACCGCCCCGACATGCTAATGCTAACTCCGCTAGCATGTTTAAATGCTGCAAACCATAATGAAAAGCTTTGATGTCAAGTAAAATGGTCGGAAAACTTCCCTGAAGTGACATGATTAATGGGTCAGCCAGTTCATTGAGTGACTTAGTGCCACCAGCTTGAGCGTACAGTAATGAGTCTGCACGAGCAGAACCTGTTCTGCGCTTGTGTGCAGCAGCTGCAGCCCTCTCTGTGGACTCAACTCTGTCTCTGCGCATGCAAATCTCTCCCTTCTCTCCTCAACAAGTAGCCTCTCCAACAGTCAATCACAGACAGCTCTGTTTTATCCAATCAAAGCATGTCCAGGAAACACTGCTTTACAGAAAAACACCCATTTAACAGCTTATTGAACTGCTTTCTGCTGCTGGTTAGCTACCAGTCACCATCCACTGCCTGCAAAATACTTTGTTGTAATTCATGTGTCATGATTAGGGTGACCATATTTGACTTCCAGAAAAGACACATTGCCCATTCCTAAAACTGTTCAATTGCACTCTTTTCAGTTAAAGAGGACTTTTAATTTCAACATATAAAGTGTTTCTTCTCTGTTTGGTTTTAGACATAAATGATCCCTTGATGTGTAAAAGGAAGTGAACAGTGGAAATGTCCCAGGAAAAGAAGAGGGTTAATCAACCTAATTAAATATAATTATATAAAGTCCTCTTTATCTGAAAAAAGTGCAATTTTCCTGCCAGTATTTCCTGGACATGCTTTGAATGCATAATGGAGAGCTGTCTGATTGGCTGACGGAGAGGCTACATTGCTTTGTAAATTGCAAATTGAGCAACAGCAGGGAGATTTGTGCAGGCAGAGACGGAGTTGAGCATGCAGAGAGAGGGCTGCCTACGACGTTGTGCTCTTGCAGATTGATCACTGCACGCTCCAGTTGGTGCCACAAAAATCACTCCACACTACAAACCTGGATCAGAATATGGCCGAATGTGTATATTATTGACCATTTTTCTATATTATATATTTTTCTATAATATATATATTATATTATAGGTACATATATGTATCTATAATATAATATATATATTATAGATACATATATGTACCTATAGTATATATATATATATATATATATATATATATATATATACTATAGGTACATATATGTATCTATAATATGGTAAACAGCCAGTTTTATATATGTCACATATATTCAAAAGCTACATCAAAACATGTATTAAAACCTATATGTTTATGAATTCTTTCCATGTGGGTTGTCAGTTGCTTAATATTTCCTATGTTTACCTATGGGAAAGAAAGGAGATATTGTACTCATCTAACTTTAACATAAATTTTGGCAGCTTAATGTGACGTTATGGAAAATGCCATCATCATGAGCAACCAAACATGGGCTATATTAGGCTAACAGTTGTCCATATTCTGTACCATCTATCCACCAATGGCTGTTTCAATTATTGTGAGTGAAAACTAAATGGCATAGTAGCATTTGTTCTGGCATTAGAAACTGAAAATGATTTTCAATGTGTTGGCTAGATGGATATACGAAGACTTTTTTAAGAGAGTGAGTGAGGAACAGGAGAGAGACCAGATGGTTGATGCTGAGGAGATCTGCATGGTCGAGGTCAGTGATCTACAGAGAAAACAGGGGCGAGCGCACCGTTATGAGCATTTACCTGAGCACAAAGTTCCCAAGCAAAACTGAACAGTTTTCTATTTAGGAGTGAACAGGTAAGAGACCTTGAGAAAAAAAAAACTATAATTATCATGTGACCTGCAACCTTATGTCAAGTTGTATCTGTATAGTTGACTTTCTGTATTATAAGTTCTACTACTTGCTGGATATTTTTATATATACTGTTATTTTTTCTTGTAATAGTTAATTACATACTCCTTTATTCCATATCATAGCAGTGTTATTCATATATTAAAACTGTCAACTGCACACTCATTTGGCAGAAAAAAAGTTTTACAATTATTCATTTGTTCTTTATTGTCACATTTCAGTAACATTTATAATTAAACAAGTTGTAATTAAACAAATTAAATAAATGACTACAACATTTCCCCCTGTTAAGTGCAGTAGACTGAAATGAATAGCTTTATTTGGAAATATAACATATCTAATTTTTAATGGACTTATATAAAAGCTTTCTTCAACATAGACCCCACTAATGAACTGATTAAGTGTTATTTTTTATGAAAAGAAGAGAGAAAATGCACAAAAGTAGAAAAAGAAAAGAAAGTGATAAAATAATAGGTTTTGTTAAATGTTCTTCAGATAATGAATTAATTGACAAAGTTTTTGCAGGGTGTGAAAAAAACATTCAAGGTCAAGCTCCTGGGGCTCAGCCCCCCCTATATCTCAATCCTAGTGACGTCCATGGTCCACGCACCTGTATGGGTCAATAATTCCAGTCTGTGAAGATGATCAACAGCCTTGAGATTTTTACCATCAAAATAAAATGTAGAGTCTGGTTAACGCGACCCCTGAACACACACTCACACACCTTCTCATCGAGCATATGCGGTGAGCACTGCCATTGACTTCATTCATTTTTAGAGACTGAATCATCTACCTCTCTCCCTTTCTCTCTCTCTTTGTCTCTCTCTCTCTCTCTCTCTCATTTTTCTCACCCTTTCCTTTTTTCTCTCATCTTATCGTTCTGTCACTCTTTGTTTTTCTGATTCAGTGTTCAGTCCATCACTCCCCTTCTCTCCCTTTCACTCCCTCTTTTTGTCAAAACAGTTTTTGACAGCACTTAACAATATCTGAACTTTAATTGTTATTCACGTTATTCCTACAGATATTTTCTTCAACCCTTCAAATCTTCTTATTAAACGTCTTTAAACAATTTTTACACAATTTTCCTTTTTCTATTCATACTTTCACATCACAGTATTTGAAAAATGAATAAACTCTTCCCTAAGTTTTCATACTGCATTTAGTTGAAAACTAACTTTTGTCTGGTTATAAAATGACTGATGGACCATAGTATGATTCAGCTTTAGGCAAGCTGGCACTGGCACCATTTCTGAGATGTTTTGGTCGTTTCCTTTTCCAGCGATGGTGCAGACTTTCAGAGAGAGTTTAAACAGTCAAGGTCATGGTTCAAACTGTGGCAGCATCCTCTCGTTCTTTTCTCCTTTTTTCATTCTTCCTAGTATCACAGCTAAATTTGGTGCTTGATTCCTGATCACAAATGTTCTCTTCATCGTTCTTGTTTCAAGTATGAGTGAACAACAGAACAGGTCACACTCATCAACATGGACATGGGGGTAAAAGCTACTCTGGCCCTGTCTCCGGTGAATGTGTCATCTTGTGACGTCTTCCTTGTCTCGTCTTTAGAGAATAAGCATTCTCTTTTTACTCACTTCTTTTCACCAATGAGCCAAAACACCACTGACGCTGTCCAGCCCTGCAGGACAAAGGGATAGGATGGTTAGAGCTTACAAGGTCAGAGTTAAGTGAAACAATCAACTCACCGACGGAGGCAACAAGGGGAATAACAGAGCTTCTTCACATGTGCTGTTCCTTCTGACGATGTGCAGAGCTGCTCCTAATGGAAGCACATTAGGACACTTTCCTTGTCATTAATCACAATGGCAGGTTTTTGCTGTCATTTAGCAGCTGTGCATGGGGAACATAGCTGCTCTGTTCGTGATAGCAACTACAGGCCAAGATGAATGTACACATGGGAACAGAAGCTGTTTTCTTTGTTTCCATTTAACAAGATAAATATCTGGATGCAGGGTTAGTGTTAGAAAACCCAAGGCAGCCAGTTTCAGAAAAGCTCTTTTTACAGTGATGCTGTAACAGCTTAAAGCGAACCGACTCAATGGAAAGTCTAAGACAAGAAGATGAGTGGAAGATAAGGGTGATCCCGTCGACTCCTCCGTCTCCTCTGTAGTGGGTCAGGCTGACTCCTCCACACATTCCTTAGGTGGTCGTCCCTTTGCCTCGTTTAACTTCTGGGGTTCTAGCTGAGGCTGCAGTTCTAGAAATGCTTTATGTGTCTGAGCCTATGTAGGTGGTGGTAATAGATGATGGTGGCGCGTGTAGACGCAGCGACCTCACGCTCTCCTGAAAATGAGTTGGTTTTTTTTGTCAAGTAAGTGTCTTTCTGCAAATATTTCTTGCCAGTCCACGTCGGAATATGTGTACAGTCGTCAGGCTCTCTTACACATTCGGAGAAGCAAGAACTGCCAAGTTTTGAACACTAACGTTGAGATGTTAAGGGAAATAGGACTTCTGCGACAGCCTGCTAGCTGGCCTAGCAACCCACAGGACTCGCCTGCTACCCCTCGCTGGGCAAGGAGACATCGAAAGTGGTACGCTAGGACAAGGAAGCGGGGCAAGCGCGGAGGTGTCCGAGTCAGGCTTGAGGCTAAGCCAACTCGCCCAGCCATACCGTCGCTCCTCTCGGCCATCGTACGATCTCTGGACAATAAAATGGACAGCATACGACTTCTGAGATCAGCGAATCGCAGAGTAAATGATTGTTGTGTGCTAGTTTTCACTGAGACATAGCTTAACAACAACATTCCGGACTCGGCTATACAGCTGGAGCAGCTAGCATGCTACAGAGCTGACAGGGCTCTCGTAGACGGAGGCAAGACCCGAGGTGGTGGGGTCTGTGTTTACATCCGTGACGAGTGGTGTCGTGATGCCACTGTAGTACGAAAACACTGCTCATCACTGGCGGAGTTCATGATCGTGAAGTGTCGCCCCTTCTACTTGCCCAGAGAGGTAAGTTCGATCTTGTTGGTCGCTACTTATATACGTCCATCTAGCAACAACAGCGATAGAAATGTGGCGCTGAACGAATTGTATCAGGCCATCAGTGAGCAACAAACAGCACACCCAGACGGTTTCATCATCCTCGCAGGAGACTTTAATCACGCTGATCTTAAAACTGTTCTCCCAAAGTTTCATCAGCATGTACATTTTCCAACAAGGGGAGAAAACATACTGGACCTGGTCTACACACAGGAAAAAGGGAGCATACAAAGCCATTCCCCTCCCCCATATCGGCACCTCTGATCACCTCACTGTGATGCTAATGCCAGCATACAGACAGAGAGTGAAGGTCGTCAAACCGGTTATGAAAGAGGTAAGAGTGTGGCCACAGGGGGCCACCTCTGCTCTTCAAGACTGCTTTGGGTCAACTGATTGGGACATATTCAGGGAAGCAGCCACCTACATCAACATCATAGACATCGAGGAGTACACAGATACGGTGAGCTCATACATCACCAAATGCATTGATGACGTTACACAGGTGAAAAGCATCACAACTCGAGCAAACCGGAAGCCACGGCTAACAGGAGATGTCCTCAGGCTGCTAAAGGCCAGAGACAAGGCCTTCAGAGCTGGGGATGAAATAGGCCTGAGAACAGCGAGAGCAAACCTGTCCCATGGCATCAGGAAAGCGAAACAGGACTGCGCACACAAGATAACCTCCCACTTCAATGACAGCAAGGACACACGGAGCCTATGGCAAGGCATCCAGGCTATTACAGACTACAAGCCTGCAGCGCGTAGCTGTGAGAGCGACACCACTCTGCTCAACAACCCGAACAGCTTCTTTGCACGATTTGAGACACAGAACAACACACGCCCACAGAAAACACCACCACCTCCACACGACCAGCCTCTGTGCCTGTCTGTTGCCAGCGTGAAGAGGACACTCATCACCATCAACGCCCGGTAAGCAGCTGGTCCGGACAACATCCCTGGTAGTGTGCTGAAAGACTGTGCAGAGGAGCTGAAGAATGTCTTCACAGACATCTTTAACACCTCCCTGAGGCAAGCCACTGTCCCATCATGTTTCAAGACTGCCACCATCATACCTGTACCAAAGAAACCATCCCCAGCTTGTTTCAATGACTACCGCCCCGTGGCACTGACACCCATTATTATGAAGTGCTTTGAACGACTAGTCATGTCACACATCAAATCCACCCGACCCCCCACTCTGGACCCATACCAGTTCGCATACAGAGCAAAACGATCCACAGAGGATGCAATCTGCTCTGCCCTCCACCCAGCCCTAACTCATCTGGACAAGAAAGACTCATATGTGAGAATGCTGTTCATAGACTTTAGCTCAGCATTCAACACCATAATACCACAACAACTCATCTGTAAACTGGACAGACTGGGCCTCAGCACCTCCCTTTGCAGCTGGCTGCTGGATTTCCTCAGCCAGAGGCCGCAAGTGGTGTGTGTGGGCAACAAGGTCTCAAACAGCATCACCCTGAGCACGGGGGCTCCACAAGGCTGTGTGTTCAGTCCTCTGCTCTTCACCCTGCTGACACATGACTGCGCACCAACCTACAGCTCCAACCACCTTGTGAAGTTTGCGGACGACACAACGCTGGTGGGGCTCATCACCAAGGACGATGAGACCCACTACAGGAAAGAGGTTGAGCTCCTGACCACTTGGTGCAGAGACAACAACCTCCTGCTAAATGTTAGTATGACCAAGGAGATCATTGTCAACTTCCAGAGAGGCCACAACAACTACCCCCCATTGACCATCGACGGCACTGCAGTGGAGAGGGTGAGCAGCACCAAGTTCCTGGGGGTGCACATCAGGGAGGACCTCTCCTGGACCACCAACACAGCTTCACTGGCCAAGAAAGCACAACAGCGCCTCTACTTCCTGCACAAACTCAAGCGGGCAAGTGCTCCACCACCCATCCTGATCACATTCTACAGAGGAACTATTGAAAGCATCCTCTCCAGCTGTATCACTGTGTGGGGCGGTAGCTGCACTGACTATAACAGGAACGCTCTACAGCGCATTGTGAGAACAGCTGAGAGGATAGTTGGTGCACCACTCCCCTCCCTGCAAGACATTTACACCACTCACCTCACCCGCAAAGCCATCACAATTGTCAACGATGCCACCCACCCTGCGCACTGTCTGTTCAGCCTCCTGCCCTCTGGAAAGGGATACAGAAGTCTCCGCTCCCGCACTACCAGGCTCACCAACAGCTTCGTCCACCAGGCTGTGAGACTGCTGAACCCTCTTCCCTCACAGATCCCAGCCAGCAGAATCACCAGGGTGACAGGAGTATAGGATGACAGACTTGACCCTACCCGAACAGGGAGACGACATCTCACCAGATGATTATTCATTTTGGGTATTGCTCACTATCACTCAGTTGGTTCTGATCATATCTTGAAGAGAGGCTTTATGTTGTTTCTATTGGTGATCACAAATCAAAGCTGATCACCATGACATGTGGGGTCCCCCAAGACTCAATTCTAGGACCATTAACTCTTACCTGAAACTGCTGGCTAAGGATAAGTGTAAATACAGTAAGATTGTTATTCACGCTGGCGGTAACGACACCCGGTTACGCCAATCGGAGGTCACTAAAATTAATGTTGCTTCGGTGTGTAAGTTTGCCAAAACAATGTCAGACTCCGTAATTTCCTCTGACCCCTGCCTGATCGGACCAGTGACGACATGTTTAGCCGCATGCTGTCCTTCAACCGCTGGTTGTCTAGGTGGTGTCCTGAAAACAACGTGGGCTACATTGATAATTGGAAAACTTTTTGGGGAAAACCTGGTCTGATGCGGAGAGACGGCATCCATCCCTCTTTGGATAGAGCAGCTCTTCTTTCTAGGAACATGGCCAGTTTTATTAGTCCTCCATGACAACCCAGGGTCCAGACCAGGAAGCAGAGTCGTAGTTTAACCCACCCCTCTGCAGCTTCTGTACTGTTACCCACCCACTACCCCATAGAGACAGTGTCCTGCCCACGGCCAAAATCACACAGATTAAATATCAGGCTTAATAAAGCAAACCATGGAAATCTCATAAATATTAGAACAAATTCAACTGAGCAGAAAACTACAAAAATTAAATGTGGGTTATTGAACATTAGATCCATTTTTTCTAAGACTTTGTTAGTTAATGACTTGATTTGTGATAATCAGATCTCTTTGCTCTCTCTCACAGAATCCTGGCTGCAGCAAGAGGATTATGTTAGCTTAAACGAGTCGACTCCTTCAAATTATTTAAATCATCATATTGCTCGAAGTACAGGGCGAGGAGGATGAGTAGCAACCATTTTTCATTCGGACTTAATAATCAGTCCCTTACAGATTAATAGCTACAGTTTGATTAAACTCCCATCCCTGCATTTGCACCACTTCCAGAATATTTAATGCTTGTCATCTTAAATATGTATCATCTTATTCAGAGTTTTCCTAATCCAGATTGCAAAACTGTAAAACCACTCTTGTTTGTAGTTTTATATCGTCCACCAATCCCAGGTTAAACAGGTTTGTCGGATTTCCTTTTTCCACCTTCGGAATATTGCTAAGATTAGAAGCATCCTTTCCAGGAGTGATGCTGAAAAACTAGTTCATGCATTTATTACATCAAGACTGGATTACTGTAATCCATTACTCTCAGGAAGTCCACAGAATGTAGTTAAAAGTCTTCAGCTTGTCCAAAATGCTGCAGCTAGAGTTCTGATGAGAATTAAAAAGAGAGATCATATCTCTCCTGTCTTAGCTTCCCTACATTGGCTACCTGTTAAATTCAGAATAGGTTTTAAGATCCTTCTTCTCACATATAAAGCTCTTAATAATCAAGCTCCATCATACATCAGTGATCTGATTGTTCCATACGTTCCTAACCGAGCACTTCGCTCTCAGACTGCAGGTCTACTGGTGGTTCCCAGAATATCTAAAATTAGGATGGGAGGCAGATCTTTTAGTTATCAGGCTCCTCTCCTGTGGAACCAGCTCCCAGCTTTAGTCTGTGAGGCAGACACCTTGTCTTCTTTTATTTTGTCTTTTAAGACTTTTATTTGATAGGGTCTATGGTTAAAATCTGATGTTAGCCTAGATCTGGACAAGTGGGGGAGTAGAGGGAGGTGGAGTGTACAGTCGGTAAAGACGGCTCTCCCTTGCCCTGCCTCCAACATGCCTCCATCTAAATAGGATAGGTTATCCAGAGTTATCTCTGTAGTTATGCTGCTATAGGCTTAGACTGCTGGAGGACACACTGACCACTTTTCACACTCTACTACTTTCTTCTACAATCTGCTCTTTAACTGTATTATTTCCTGCTATTTCAGCTGTTAACTTTACTTTCTCTCTAAGTGTTTTTCTCCCCAGAAGAAGCTACAATGATGTTCTGCTGAGCTGTGGTGGCCTCATGGAGGGGGCCATCGACTAGCACACTGCTGCTAACCACTAAAACATTCTCCCTCCCCTGATAATAACTTTTTGCTTTCATTGACATTGGATGTGCTACTACTAGTTTATCCGTTTAATTATAGATCCACTAGGATAAATACAATAAAGTTTATCTCTCACCAAATAGAATATTTACTAAGAAATCACAATATAACTATAGACACATTACTTTGTCTTTGTGTGTGTGTGTGTGTGTGTGTGTGTGTGTGTGTGTGTGTGTGTGTGTGTGTGTGTGTGTGTGTGTGTGTGTGTGTGTGTGTGTGTGTGTCTTCTCGATCCCCAGTGAGTCGTGGAGGATGGCTGCTTATACTGAGCCAGGATTCTCTGGAGGTTTCTTCCTGTTAAAAGGGAGTTTTCCTCTCCACTGTCGCTGCATGCTTGCTTATGTAACGTGAGGAAATATGGGTTTTTCTGGCACAATGGTGGTGTTGGACGCAGCGAGTTCAAAGCTGGGTCATTGAGAACTTTCACCCACAGATTAAGACCTGAACGCCAGCGAGTCTGGGAGGAAACCATAACATCAGCCACCTGCGGTCTACCAGAAGATGTGTTTACATGAGTTGTACCCAGACCAAGTCAAAACATAAAGTTCAAACTTCTTTTTCTTGATTTTAATGTTAAAGTAACCATTATCATTTTGCTCATTATAAATGTGTTTAATCAAATGAATGACTATTATGCTTTGGGGTAATTATAATGGTTTAATGAATCCATTCTTAAATAATGTTGAGAATGTTTGGTACTGACCTTCACACACACCCACACACATCTTCCCACAGTAAACTCCAGACACATTTGATGACGCACATGTTTGCTTTGAGAAGAGAAAGGTTTTTGGTAAGTTTCAGTCTTATGATTTCAGTTCGTGCTTGACTACGAAAGAGAGAGGACGTGTGAACAATCGCCAGGGGAACGGAGCCCATGGGCTCAATCCCCCCCCCCCCCTCTCTCACGCTGTTTCTGCCAAGCCAGGCAGAATAGCTGAATCGCAACTTCTAACGCAGACTCATTACCGAGTCTTTTGATTTCTGAGTGAATTAACTTAAGAAAGCGCGTCGACAAAACGCTTTACCATCAACGTGTACCGAGGGCAACTCTGGACCGGTTCCGTTCGACACCTACGTCTCCTGTCAGCCGCCGGTGTCATCTGGATGAACCACAACATCCTCCACGGCCCGGATCCGAAAGAGGGTCCACAAGAATTCGGTGAGACAGAACACGGTGTTTAGCGTTTGGATGCATTTTTTCAACTAAACCCAAGTTTATTCAAACCATCACTTTTCACTCAGACACCTGTTTCTTCCTGAAGCAAAATCAGATGCACACACGCGTCCATCTCACCTCAGATCACTCCCACAACTCACAACATTCTCAATCTTCATAAATTCACCAGAAGGTCTATTTGAGCAAGAACCGCATATCAACTGTTAAAAGATTGTCCCACAAAGTTGCCAATGTGATTGTTATTTCCTGTTTGTCAATTTTCAAAATCATTAGTTTAATTTGAAGAATTAAAACTTTTAATCCTTCAAACTGGTTTCCTCATTGAACTGAAACACAGACACTCAGATATTATCGGCAGTTTATCGATGAAAACAACCTTTGAGTCTTCTGAACAATATAAAATTTGGTTATTGATTTATTAAAAATTAATATTCCGAATTAATACGTAGCATGGTTCCTCTTTCATAAAAGAGCATAAAACCACAACGCTACACTTAGTATGAGGATTGCTGTATAGTCACTGACACTAGTCAGTGACTCGATGCAATTTGCTGGGTTCCTTATATAGGAAACATTATTTCTGATTGGCTTAATGAACTGACCTGAATTGGAATGTTTACTGTGTGAAGTGCCTTGAGACGACTCTTGTCGTGATTTGGTGCTAGATAAATAAACTTGAATTGAATTAAAGCTTGAAAGTGTTGCACAGGGATGGCCCCTTTGTTCCGATCAATATTTTGACTTCCGTCAGGACAATGGTAGTCCCTAGTGCCTTGACCACAGGTCCAAACAAAGCCTGAACTACTACTAACACCGTTGTAGTCCAGAATGTTTTAACCACCATTCCACATATTGCTTTAACTACTGCCAGACCTACTGTAATCCTTGATGTGCTGTCTACCACAATTAATGTAAAGGACGTTCCTACTCCCTCATTCTCACAGCTGGTAACTCCACCACCTTTGGTCCCCAAAGCTACACTCACTAATAAGCCAAGGCATTGAACCACTAAGCCAACTGGTGGTACTACTACTCCATCAGGTGGTGTGGCTGTGAAATCTGGATCTACTACAGCAGCATCTTGTAGTGGTCATGATTGTAATCTTCCATGAGGATGTCATGATGAATTATTAAGCCTCTATTTAGGTCAATTAGATCTTGGTCTAGCAAACAAACATGACCAATCCTAGGGCAAGTAGACCATTGCCTGTAGATGATAAGCTTTGGGATGTAGCCATGCAAAACAGCTGGTATAAGTGGGTGTTGTACACAATTAAAGACATGACTCCAAATGATTGTATAGTGTGTGCAAAGCCACCCGGAATGTTACCTTAAGTAGTTCCCGAGAAATGCACCTCTTGGGGATGAGCATTTGAACAGCATCAGAAGTGTGGGACAGAAGGGATGGCAGTTAAAGGCAAACTATGTACTTATCATGGTCTTTCTGTTGACATGCTGTGTCCTGTCTGCCATGAGGAGGTGTGAAAAATCTCTGGCTGCCCAAATGAACCGTGCTTCTACCTCCCAGTACGTCCAAATAGAAATGGCCACAATGGACTCTGCACCAATTCATGAGAACAGTGGCCTGACTAATGGCGGGGTGAAAGACTAGACCATGACACACAGGAGTTTCATGGACGTCATGTGCAGCTGAATGAAGATTCTGATCTTAAAGTCCTCTTCCAGCTTTGGGACCCCTCACCGCCGACATCGCTGACGTCGTTAGGTCTGTTTTAGGGGGGCTTCAGCCCCCCTAAAATAATCACAAGCCCCCCTCTCATTTTGAGTTTTTTTAGGGCCGGGACTTTAACGCGTTATTATGATTAATTAGAAAAAAACGACACGTTAAAAAAATTTCACGCATTTAATCGCAGCTTACATTTCGAGCACGGCGGAACCTTTGTCATTGCACAACTTCCTCGTAGACAGAATATCACTGACGCACACAACAATGCACAGTGCTAATGGCTACTAACGGAATAAAAACAGATGTCACGGTGTGGAGGGAAGGTGAGGGAGGAAGAGCGGATCCTTCAGGCAGGTAAATCAACCCAGGCCAGACAGCAGCAGACATTTGGCTCCTTTTAATGGTCAGGAGTGCAGACACGACAGGGTAGACAGATGTGAACGTAAACGGACATGTAACGAGTACGAACCGACAAAACCACAAGCAACACACAAGGCTTATATACACTCTGGGATGGGTAATCAGGTAACAAGAGGCAGGTGGACACAATTAAGGAAAAACTCAAGGCACAGGGGAGCAATAATGTGACAACGGAAAGAAGTCACCTTGCTTGGACTGATGCAGGATTTAGGAAACACGTCCGCCTCTTTTCTTAACTTGAAAAAAACAAACTTCCAGACAACAACTGAGTCCGTGTCGCGGACATTTTTCAGAGATCGTCTCTGCTGCAGCTGCCCGGTGGCACCGTAAACTTTACAAATGTTGCGGTAAGCTATATTTTTAACATTTACGTAACATCTGTGCAGCGCTGAAAGCACCAGACAGACTAATTCTGTGCCCTAACAGTAGTTTATGAAAGTAGTCAGACAAACGAGAGGCACCTGGCTGCCGCTGGGAGAACGCTCCGTGTTCTCACTACTCTGTAAACAATCACAAACAACGTGTCTTAAAGTTGAAAACAGAAGTTTAAGTTAAAACAGAAACACTGAAACTTTTCTGATGATTTTCTAAACAATTTTGTCGGGGAATTCTGTTTCTGAGACGAGTCACTGTCTAAACATCACATGCATTACTATCATTAAGCAGTGAGGTGTGTTGAAGCTGTCATCAGCTAAGGGGCGGATGCTTAAGTGTATCAGGGGCAGCGAGGAATGAGGAAGTTGTGTTCAGGCTGGAGATCACACCTGATTCGCTGCTGCAGGCGTGAATCTGCGGGTCTGCAGCATCTCCTTCTTACAGGGGCGTAGCACCAAATTCTGGGCCCTAGGTACAAGTCTTCTAGGTGGGCCCCCATGCTTAATTACTTAATATCTCTCTTACACATGTTTTGTCATGCTATAAGACAAGATAATAAATATGATCTCAGTTTAACCTCTATATTGAGCAAATACAAATGCCAGCATAATAAAAGTGAAATGCCCAGACTTCACATATAATTATTTTTATTTGCCAACAATGTGTTCAAACAAAAATCCTGGAATTTATTTTCCAGTAAATGCCCACTGACGGGTCTTCATGTTAGCAAAATCACTTATGAGATCTTTAAAGTCCAATCCTTTGGCTAATTGGCTTTCAATAGGAAGAAGAGCTAGGCTGTTCAGTCTATCCTGGGACATTGTTGGTCTCAAATAACTTTTCACCAGTTTCAGTTTGCTAAAAGCCCGTTCACCCCCAGCAACAGTCACAGGTAGTGTGCAAAATATCCTCAGTCCAATACAAACTTCTCCAGAAATGCTCTGTAAATGCATCCTGTAGATGGAATTAAGCAGCTCAAGAGGAGACCGAATGTGTGGAAATGTGGCACCATATATTGTTCTCAGGTGTAGCATCTCATTCTCAAATTCAGCTGTGAGATCCTTGTAATATTTTCTCATCAGTGCCTGGCACGATATCTTCATCTGCTCTTCAGTCATGTCTGTCATGGTTCATGATGTTAAGCTTTGCTAATACTGATATGTATTGATATATTAAATACATATTGTCAGCGCGCTGCTGAGAGGAACGGAGCTGAGATGAGGATCCAACGCGGAGCAGGAAAACAGGCAGACAGGTGAGCACATTCAAAGGGTTTTAATACTGAAGCACGCTGGACAATGAAACAATGATCCGACACAGTACAAAGAACAGACAGGGTTTAAATACAGGAGGGTTGGGAGCTAAGGTGATTGGGAAACGAGAGGCAGGTGGGAGTAATCAACGAGACACAAGGCTGAACTAAACGGGGAGACATGACCGGGTGTGACAGTTGTGACAGTACCCCCCCCCTCAAGGGGCGGATCCCAGACGCCCACAGGAACGAGGAGCAGGGTGGGAGGAGGGGAACCAGGAGGAAGGGCCCAGAGGGACCAGCAGAGGGGCAGAGGAGGAGGCGACGACAGGCTCTTGGAGGCCGGCGTCTGAGGCAGAGGAGGAGACGACGAGCTCTGGGGGCCGGCGTCTGAGGAAGAGGAGGAGACGACGAGCACTGGAAGGCCGGCGTCTGAGGCAGAGGAGGAGACGACGAGCACTGGAAGGCCGGCGTCTGAGGCAGAGGAGGAGGCGACGGGCCCTTGGAGGCCGGCGCCTGCGGCAGATGAGGAGGCGACGGGCCCTTGGAGGCCGGCGCCTGCGGCAGATGAGGAGGCGACGGGCCCTTGGAGGCCGGCGCCTGCGGCAGATGAGGAGGCGACGGGCCCTTGGAGGCCGGCGCCTGCGGCAGATGAGGAGGCGACGGGCCCTTGGAGGCCGGCGCCTGCGGCAGATGAAGAGGCGACGGGCCCTTCGAGGCCGGCGCCTGCGGCAGAAGAGGAGCTCTGCAGGTTGGGCCGGCGACAAAGTCACTGCAGGCTGGACCGGCGACAAAGTCACTGCAGGCTGGACCGGCGACAAAGTCACTGCAGGCTGGACCGGCGACAACGTCACTGCAGGCTGGGCCGGCGACAAAGTCACTGCAGGCTGGGCCGGCGTTGCCCTCAAAACCATCATCGGAACCGGAGACCGTGGAGACGCCGGGCTGGATGGAGCGTCGGCCTCTTGAGTGCAAAGAGCATCCCCAGACGAGGCAGCGGCGATGTCATCGGACGAGCCGACTTCAGAGGACGAGGCAGCGGCGATGTCATCAGACGAGCCGACTTCGGGGACGTCATCAGAGGAGGCGGCGACGTCGTCAGACGAGCCGACTTCGGGGACGTCGTCAGAGGAGGCGGCGACGTCGTCAGACGAGCCGACTTCGGGGACGTCGTCAGAGGAGGCGGCGACGTCGTCAGACGAGCCGACTTCGGGGACGTCGTCAGACGGGACGTCATCGGACGTGGCGGCGACGTCATCAGACGGGACGTCATCAGAGGAGGAGGCGACGTCATCAGACGGGACGTCATCAGAGGAGGAGGCGACGTCATCAGACGGGACGTCATCAGAGGAGGAGGCGACGTCATCAGAGGAGGAGGCGACGTCATCAGAGGAGGAGGCGACGACTTCGGACACGTCGTCATCAGAGGAGGAGGCGACGACTTCGGACACGTCGTCATCAGAGGAGGAGGCGACGACTTCGGACACATCGTCATCAGAGGAGCAGGCGACGACTTCGGACACGTCGTCATCAGAGGAGGAGGCGACGACTTCGGACACGTCGTCATCAGAGGAGGAGGCGACGACTTCGGACACGTCGTCATCAGAGGAGGAGGCGACGACTTCGGACACGTCGTCATCAGAGGAGGAGGCGACGACTTCGGACACGTCGTCATCAGAGGAGGAGGCGACGACTTCGGACACGTCCTCATCAGGGGCGACGACTTCGGACACGTCGTCATCAGGGGCGACGACTTCGGACACGTCGTCATCAGAGGCGTCGACTTCTGGACAGGCGACGTCATCAGAGGCGACGACTTCGGACACGTCGTCATCAGGGGCGACGACTTCGGACACGTCGTCATCAGGGGCGACGACTTCGGACACGTCGTCATCAGAGGCGTCGACTTCTGGACAGGCGACGTCATCAGAGGCGTCGACTTCTGGACAGGCGACGTCATCAGAGGCGTCGACTTCTGGACAGGCGACGTCATCAGAGGCGTCGACTTCAGAACACGAGGAAGAGGCGTCGACTTCAGAACACGAGGAAGAGGCGTCGGCCACAGGACTGGCGTCGGCCACAGGACTGGCAGGGGCGTCGGCCACAGGACTGGCAGGGGCGTCAGCCACAGAGCCCTGGACCGTCGACCTCTGGACCGTCGACTTCTGGACCGTCGACTTCTGGTCCGGGGGCGTCGACTTCTGGTCCGGGGGCGTCGACTGCTGGTCCGGGGGCGTCGACTGCTGGACCGCCGACTGCTGGACCGCCGACTGCTGGACCGCCGACTGCTGGGGCCGACCCGTCCGCTTCGGGGCCAGAACCGGAACCGTCTGCTTCTGGGCCCATCCCTTCTGCTTCTGAGCCCGTCCCTTCTGCTTCTGGGCCCTCTGGAGTGGAGGCGAGGCAGCTGCAGGAGGGGCTGCCTGGACAGGCTGGACTGGAAGTGGTGGAACTGGTAGGGCTGGAAGCCGTGAGAGCAGGGGGGACAGCCCGTCCAGCTGAAGCTCCTGGAGGTTGAGGGTTCGATGGAGCTGGGCCAGTTCAGCCCGGAGACCAGCGAGCTCTGCTGGGTGGACGGGCTCACTCCTCTCCTGGCGGTTCGGGGAGGATAGAGTGTCCAGGTGACTCTCCTGGAGGCTGACGAGCTGGCGGATCCGGTCAAGCTCCGCCTGGAGCTCCATCAGCTGGGCTGTGGGCGTGGTTCCTCCGCCTGCAGATGACGAAGGCGCTAGTTGGACCGGAGACGGGACTGCTGGTCTGACTGGGGGCGTGTCCAAGTTGGCGCACTGAGCCAGAACTGCAGCGAGCTCGCGGCTCCGTCCAGGAACCAGCCGCTGCGGTGGAGCCCGGCATGCCTCCCCACGCCGTGGGCCAACTCCCGGGGAGCACACAGCCAGGCGGGTGCCCACGAAGCTGGAGCGATCCGGAAGCGGCTCCCGGTCCGACCCCTCGTCCGGTTCCGGGAGAGCAGCGAGGATTGCTGCGGCTGATGGCCGAGGACGGCGTTTTCGGCGAGGCAGAACTGAAGCAGGGGAAGGCGATGGTGAAGCTGGGTGGTGGCTCGGAGTGAGCCACTGAAGCAGGTGCTCCCACGGGAGAATCTCCTCGCTGGATCTCACAACGGGTTTGGGTCGGATCATTCTGTCAGCGCGCTGCTGAGAGGAACGGAGCTGAGATGAGGATCCAACGCGGAGCAGGAAAACAGGCAGACAGGTGAGCACATTCAAAGGGTTTTAATACTGAAGCACGCTGGACAATGAAACAATGATCCGACACAGTACAAAGAACAGACAGGGTTTAAATACAGGAGGGTTGGGAGCTAAGGTGATTGGGAAACGAGAGGCAGGTGGGAGTAATCAACGAGACACAAGGCTGAACTTAACGGGGAGACATGACCGGGTGTGACAGTTGTGACACATATGACATGAAATAAACCAGGTTCTCTCTGTGAATGTAATGTACTCTAAATTTTATAATCCCTGCATTAGCAGCCAAATTATAAGATTGTCCGTTTTCAAGATCAAATATAAAGAAATTTAAAATAGGCTTAAAATATCTAACCAAGTCAATAACAATCCTCTAACACCAGTGTCATCATGCTATAGGAAAAACAGTGGCAGCTTCACATTCCTGAGATTACCACAAATCCATCGATACCAAGTTTGTCCTGGTCCATGACCGGGAAGGAGCTGAAATATCCACACAGACTGAACCTGTTTTTACTGCGAGGTCCGCCAATTAATTGGCGGCGGCCGCCCGCGATAATAATTCTGATTAATATATATATATTAATTAGTGTTTTCACTGATAACGCTAATTAATATATATTTGATCTTGATGGTGAAACTAAAGGCGTTTAACACTGAACACCTAACATGAATGCAGCTTCTGAGAGCTAGCTAATATCAGCTAAAACTGTGTTCTGCTGCTGCTGGCTGCTGCTCACCTTCCTTCTTGAAAAACCTAGTCAGTACTTGCTTCTGTTCTATTAACTTTTTCTCCTTCTTTGCTTTTCTGGAAGCCAGATTTCCCTTTCTTGGGAAAAGACATGACTGACTCTCCTGCCTCCAGCTCTGGCTGTCGGCATCTGCCATGTCTCATAGCTGTACATGCGGCCGTGCAGCCCCTGGCCGCTGGTGTGGACTAAACCACTTTGCACATTTTTAAGGGGTGATAGATGCCTCAGAGATTATTCAGTTATTATTTTTAAGGCGAAATTCTGTTTCTTAACCTCTTTAACCAGGTAAAGGGAAGTTTATTAAGACATTAAGTAAGTTGGGGGAAACAAACAACAACAATAAAACATTTTTATTCAAAGCTGTCTCAGGGCCCCTCCCTGCAGTGGGCCCTGGGTAAACGGTCCCCCCCCCCCCCCCAGTCCGACGCCCCTGCCTTCTTAACGTGACATCAGGACTTCCCATGTAAGGAAGGTCCGCTCACCTGTTCGTCAGATCATTATTTCCTCGCCATGATCTTTTATCTTCCCATCAACCTCCAGTCATCCAACTGGAACCAGTTAGTGTTCCTGATCATTCTCAGAATATGCCACGCCTGCTCTGGTGTTAAAAGTTAGTACATTTAAGTCCTAGATCATATTTGTGCCTGTTCTACTGTCGTTTTGAAGGATTATCATTCATGTGTTTTTACTACATTATGAGTAGAAATGCTAATAAAAACTCCCAATTATACAAACAAGTAAAACTGGAAAAATTAGAATCTGGTGCAAAGTCAAATTTATTTCAGTAATTCAACTAGACAGAGAGACTATTTAAAGGCTCAGGAACCCTTTGCAGGCGTTTTCTATTTGTAATTATAAATTTTAGTTGATTTGGGTCTTGTTTCATATCACACAGTGACATTTGATTAATTAAAATGCGTTTTTTATTAAAAGCTTTAGTTTTACAGTAATAACTACGTCTAATGTTTAATTCTCTGTCTCATAATTTTAATTAAGTTTTGCTTTGAGAGCACATTTTCCTGAATGATTAAAATGTGATTAATTTAGATTAATTAATTACAAAGCCTCTAATTAATTAGATTAAAAATTTTAATCAAGTCCCAGCCCTAATTTTTATATATACTGTTATTTTTTTGTCTTGTAATTGTTAATTACATACTCCTTTATTCCATATCATATCAGTGTTATTCATATATTAAAACTGTCAACTGCACACTCATTTGGCAGAATAATAGTTTGACAATTATTCATTTGTTCTTTGTCATAATTCAGTAACATTTATAATCAAGCAAGTTGTAATTAAACAAATGACTACAACATTTCCCCCTGTTAAGTGCAGTAGACTGAAATGAATAGCTTTATTTGGAAATATAACATATCTGATTTTTAATGGACTTATATAAAATCTTTCTTCAACATAGACCCCACTAATGAACTGATTAAGTGTTATTTTTTATAAAAAGAAGAGAGAATGCACAAAGGTAGGAAAGGAAAAGAAAGTGATAAAATAATAGGTTTTGTTAAATGTTCTTCAGAAAATGAATTAATTGACAAAGTTTTTGCAGGGTGTGAAAAAAATGTTCAAGGTCAAGCTCCTGGGGCTAAGCCCCCCTCCTATATCTCAATCCTAGTGACGTCCATGGCCGACATGAATAAAACTGAGCTTGACTCTTGTGTTTTCTTTGCTTCATTTATCACATTGTAGGCTACAACTGGGACTTTGACACAAATTTAATTTTTTGGTTTCATACTAGTTATGTCTCATCATTTCATTTATTAGATCTCTCATTTTATTTAATGACATTCCAGATCCGTGTTCATTTACACTTAATGGTTTATTCTCATTTGTTATCTTTAGTAAAGGCTCTTGGTTTTTACTGATTTTATATCTTTTCACAAAATTTTTGCTAAGGTTACTTACTCATTATTCACACCATTGTTTTAAATGTTTCATCACATTTATTACTTGTGTGTTTTCATGTGCTTTGGTTGTTTATTGTGTGTTTATCTTTTGATGGTGATAAGGACATACATGTCAACAATGTCCTTGGGCTAGTCTCACATGCTTGTTCTGTGCTGCAGCATTCGTCCCATGGGTTGGGGAGAACAAAGAAGAATTTTTCCTGTTGAAGTACAACAGACAGGTTTTTTGCCTCTATACAGGGGTGTGCGTGCATTACATTTGTGAAGTGACGAGTTCAGTTACTGATAAAGTCATGCTTCATTAATTTTTTCACAGCGAGTCATTATCTCATCTGTATACTCGTCAAGTTTGTTTTTTAGTTACTTATTCAATATATATTACATATACATGGTAGTTACATTGTTATTCTGGTACATCTGGTACGTCATTATATGTGTATTGGTTTATTGATTTGTGGCTAAAGGTCATGTGGTATTCTGTTATGGTTCTATTTTCAGTCATAAACCTACAATGTCATTTTCTACTATTCTGTCATTTAAAACTATTCTGTTTTACAGTTAATCATTCATTAATTGATATACACAACACATTTAATCATTTACAACGATAGAGTATGGTGGTCTAAACCACCAAGGGGAAGATACGTAGGGGATCTAAAGGTCACGAGGTCATCAGTACAAATGGTTACTGAATTGTAAATCCTTTGTTAGACTCAGACAGCCTGCTTTGCCTCAAGAAAATGTCCGTGTGCTGTTTTTCCAAGAACTGCAAAGGAATTGTTTGCGCAGTTGGTTTCTGAACTAAGCTAAAGTACATTTGATTACAAGAACTGTTTATCAGATACGGTAAGCTAATGACCAGCGGTCCAGACTTTTAATACCAGTATTTAGAGAGGTCCACTAATTCTCAAACTGCAACTGCCAAGATAAAGTCTCCTTTGGAAAGTTTAATCTGTTATTGGGAGGAGAATTCCAACCTAACGTCAAAGAATTGGCTTGCCCATCCTATCTGAACCACAAACTGCCACGTTTCACTGTAAGAACACGCACGTCTTGTGCTCATAACAGAAGTGTGTGAATGGAACACCCCACTTTTAGTCGGGGTCTTTTACTCTGAAGGCTGTCTGTATGTCATGATGCTGATTGTTTCATTAAAAGACCCACGCTGTCTGATGGAAGACACTTGACTCGAACTCTGTTTTTAAAACTATATTACCCTCTACAAGGTGTGAGAAACACAGGTGAGAATCCAACAGTGTTCCACAGAACCACCTGAGGAAAACCTTTGTTCAGAAACCATGCCAGTATGACCTAACACAACTTTAAAGCTGCTCCTGGTACTGGCCCTGCCAGACGGAGCTAGCAAACTGCCTCTGCGGCGCCGCTGCAGGGCCGGCGGTCGCGGAGCTGGAGGTGAGTATGAAACAGCATAACCACGTAGACTCTCACCACTCTCGCAACTTGACGCAAATTAGGATTCTTGAGGAAATAAAAGCATACACATTCTACAAAACGTGCTAGAAGTAAATGTACATTTACTGATCAGTCATGGCACAAACAGCTGCAGCTGATATTTTATTCATAACATGAAGGAGTGGAGCTGAAGATGCTGCATTTTTGTAAATAACAACAAAAAAGTGAAGATATTAGTGGGGAAATTACATGAATGACTAAGTTGTTCCCAATTTGTGTGACACCGATAACCTTTTCTGCTCTTACGTTCAAAACTGTTTATGTAGCCTAATGTGCCTTTAGTGTTAACTAAGTGTAGCGTCCAGAAATGGTCAGTTTTTCATCAACAGTTTGACCTTTCAGTATTTGGTCATATGGAGACATAGGTCTGCATCTAGTGCCTTTACTCTGCTGGCTTCTGCTATTCTATCAGCTGAAGTCCAGGCTTCTGCCGCTTTGAACACAGGATAACATGTTGTCAACAAAACTGTTCCCGTTTCAAGGCCTTACCCCCAAATTCCACTACCTCCGCTCCGCTCCGACACGAACGCCGGAGCAAAATCGGTCCCGTTGTAGTCAATCAGAGCAATTCCACTACTGCGGCCGTGCTCCGGCAGTGCGGTGTCGTGCGCCGCCCTCTGTTCCGGCGTCCGGCAAAAATAGAATCGATCCTATTTTCGCCGGACGCCGGAGCACCTCCGCAGTAAATGGACAGAAATCACAACCGCCCAACAGGAAAAGGAGCAAGCACAACTTCCGTTTTTCACAATAAATCGATAAACAAAAGGCGTTTTTTGTTTCATATGCACAGGTTTAACAACTTTTAACAACTATCAATGGCGGCTGAAGTTTAAATGCACAAAATTAAGCCATAAATACAGTTTCCACTATCAAAGTAGTCACACTTTGTTGATCCAAACACTGCTGATCTCTCAACACAAATGATGGGCAGATTAAACAGCTCATGTCGATGCTTCTCCCGCACAACGGGTGTTTGGATCTAACTTCCGCGTTTATTGCTCGGACTGTATCGCAAGATCTCGAAAATCCCGCGCATGCTTGTTTGCCCACCTCAGGTCTCCGCACCGGAGCGGAGCCGTTGTAGAGCGGGTACCAGTAAAAATTGAGCACAGAATTAATGTCCGGAACACGTCCGTCTTGCGGAGTTAGAATGCTAATATTACCAGTTGATCAGACCAGATTAGCGATTTGCTTCTGTACTAAGTGGAGATCATCTATCTATCTATCTATCTATCTATCTATCTATCTATCTATCTATCTATCTATCTATCTATCTATCTATCTATCTATCTGTCTGTCTGTCTGTCTGTCTGTCTGTCTGTCTGTCTGTCTGTCTGTCTGTTTTATAGTCAAATAAAAACAAGTTAGTTTTTGTACCTGCTGGTTGCAACAAACAGACACCACTGAAGGTAATCAGAAGTGAGGAACAGAAAATGAAATAATTATTTTAATGTTTAGAGCAGCAGGAACTCTGAGAGGCTGCAGGCGCATCAGTGAGTTTGCGGCCGCTGCGCAGGGGGAGGGGGGGAGAGGGCTGAAGCAGGGGGAGGGCTGAAGCAGGGGGAGGGGGGAGAGGGCTGAAGCAGGGGGAGGGCTGAAGCAGGGGGAGGGGGGAGAGGGCTGAAGCAGAAACTACCGTTGTTAAAAGAAATGTGTTTAACTTTGAAAATGTGGGCGCAATTTTAATTGTTAAAAACTCCAGCGAACCATTAGTTCATTTTGCTCAAATAGAAATTGAGGCCTGCCTCTAATTCTGGTCCTCCTTCCAATAAAAGCCTGGAGCTTGATGAGCTTGAGTCAAATACAGGCCCGGGCCTGTATTAGAGGATTTACGGTAATTTACAGAATGGCCTTATACACAAACCAAGTATAGAACTTCCTTATCTTTGTAAACAATATCACAATAAAACTTATCAATATACTCATTCAATATTTACTTATCACTCATAGGATTCTGTGATTTTTTCTTTATATAGTTTCTTAAATTGATCGGTAGTTAAACATTTTTTCAGGTCATGATCCAGATAATTCCATAATTTTACTCCATATACTGAAATACACATTTGCTTTAACCCTTAAAAAATGGTTTGTCTGTTATTTAGAGATGCCATACAATAGTTTGCATGTGTGTGTTCTGAATTTTTGGTAATTGTGCTTTTTCAGTGTTCTTTCAAAAAATAAGCCTGACTGAATGTACAAAATTAGCTTATTCTGCAAAATAGCATTTTGACATGTGTCTCTTTGTGTGTGATTGTGCAGGCATGCGTGTATGTAGGTATCAAAGCACTTTACAGATCTTCAAAAGACAGATCTGTGATCATTATCTGGAGTGGTTGAGCAGGTGTGGGCCATGGGAGTGTAGGGGGGGGGGGCACAGGTTCTCACACTCTGTTGACTTCATGAATATTCATCAAAGGCATGCTACATATCAAAAATCAAAGGATTTTCTGCAAAATTTCAGATACTCACTCACAATTTTACTTTTGCAAAATGTTATTTCAATAAGTACAAAGCATTTGCATGGATGAAAGCTAGGATGAAGGCTGAAAAACTTCAAAGGCGTACATTTGTTTTGCAAAACAAATTCCTGCAGAGCCAGTTTTGTTTACATTCAGTAGGGGCAGCTTACACAGGTGCACCAATTGACTAAAAGTACATATATGAGACTCAGATCAGGATTCATTTCTTTAAACCGCAACCATGAGAAGAAGTTTCAACGTGAATGAAGCCCTGGAGGTGTTTCAGCAGCTTGAAGATGAGGGGGAGTCAGTCAGGAGGGACCGCAGCAGAAGCCGACCGTAATCATCGATTACAACTGCTGCAAACGGGCAGTTGACAACTTGCACAAGGGAATTTTTTTATTTTATTTTATTATAATTCGCCAACCTAATTGCATATGTAATTTATTTATTCATTTATTTTTATTCCAGCTTGTTGCAACGTACAGCTGCCGTCACAAGACCAGACGTTGGCCCATGTCGCTCTTCTGCAACATGTTAGATGTGAGCGCCTACAATGCCCTGGTCCTGTGGCTGTCTGGAACCGGCCTGGAACCAACAGAAGAGGAGCATCTGGAGCTCCATGGTGAGACCAGCCCAGGCGAGGCGCACTCGCTTGCCGCGGTCCAGCAGCACTGCAGCTTGGTTGCAGGTGCAGCAGCAAGCGGAGCCAGCTCCAGCCCAGGAGCAGACAATAAAGAAAAAATGCCACCTTTGCAGGGGGAAGAGCGTGCATGCACGCTTTTGCAAAACATGTGGACAGGCTGTGTGCAAGGAGCACTCAACAGTTGTGTGCTCAGCCTGCAGCTGTTAGCTCACTCCCCTCTGTGTTTCTCTCTCTCTCTCTCTCTCACACACACACACACACACAGACACACACACACACACACACACACACACACACACACACACACACACACACACACACACACACACACCTTTTCTTTGTTTGTGTGCTTTAATAAAGTGTTCAACTGGTTATCTTTCTAAGTGCATTTTTTTGTGCTCAAATGACTTTAACGTGAGTATTTTAGAAAATATGACATTACACAAAAACTACAAAGTGAACAAAAAATATTTTTATGCCTATTTGTGACACTCCAAGGCTGTGACAACTTACCCACAAAAAAAGGTCATCTGGACATAACACACAAAAAATGATTTGATTTTTTCATTTTTTGTACAGTTTTCAAACTTCTGGTTTTGCTAATAAACCTGGCAATGAAGGGGTTAAATCTGAGAAACACACACATATTTTATTATATTTTGTTGGGCCTGAAGCCAAGGATGAAATTCATGTAAAAAAATGGGGACTTATGAAATATTATATAATATTTCTATAGGAAGCTTTGTAAGTGCATTTTTTTGGGCTCAAATGACTTTAACGTTAGAAAATTTAAACGTTGGGTAAGGGTTAATGTTGATCGTGCAAAAAGTCTTTTAAACTCAGGCTTCTTTCTATTTTTTCCATCATTTGAAATCAAAACAAAAAACTTCTGTAACTTCACTGGCTGTGACCTCTTTTTGCTCTGAACATAATTAGTAAAGTTTTCAAATTAACTCAATCCCTGAATTTCATGATTTTTGATTCAATGAAAAATCTATTGGTATGTTCTCTAGCATCTACTTTATATATAATTCTCATAGCTTTCTTCTGGAATAAATACCAAGGATTAGTGTTTGTTTCATATGTGTTGCCCCAAACCTCTATACAGTAAGTCAAGTATGGAACAATAAATGAATAATATGTATGAAGTGTTGATGACTCCAAAATACTTTTTACTTTATTTAAAAGTCCAATACTTTTACACAGTTCTTGTTTTATATATTTTATTTGGGGTTTCCAATTAAGTTTTTGATCCAAGATGACCCCTAAACATCTTACTTCATTTACTCTTTCAGCTGAAGTACCATCTATGGACAATGTAACAGAATCATCTGTCTTCCTGTTACCAAAAATCATGAATTTCGTTTTATTCCAATTTATAAATAATTTATTGTCCATAAACCACTTGTTAAGTTTAGTCATCTCACAATCCACATTTTCCAAAATAATTTGTAAGTCATTCCCAGAACAAAATATATTTGTATCATCAGCAAACAAAATGAACTGTAATATTTTGGACACATGACAAATATCATTAATAAACAAATTAAAGAGCTTAGGTCCCAACACAGAACCCTGTGGGACTCCATATGTAATAATTTTTGAATATGAAATTTCATCTTCTAACTGTACTAATTGATTTCTTTTAGTCAGATAACTACTTAACCAATCATGAGCTGTCCCCGTTATCCCGTAATTATTTAACTTAGAAAGTAACAAACTGTGGTCTCTGGTATCAAATGCTTTTCTTAAATCAATAAATAGACCTGCTGTGTCAACACGTTCTCACTCCCAGCGCGTCAAAAACAAACACTTGGTCAGCCACCCTCCGCCTCAGACCCCTGACGCCAAAAGTGCCCTTTTTCGTTACTTATGTGTGAAAAGGGGTTTTTCCCTTATTTGACTGCAGATCCCAACGCAGCGTTACACTGACGCGATGGGATGTCCGCAGCCAGGGCGCCAAACAAGCTCATTGTACCCCACCCTAACCGTATCCTCTTATGTAACCTTCCCCTCACCCCTATCCTAACCTTAACCACCTTGCCAGCGAACACGTTAGTGATGTGTCGGTCGCTCTAAAAGCCGGCTCTGTGAAGTGAACGGCGGGAGCCGCCTCGTGATTGGTCGAGTTTGGACCGAGCCAACGCGAGGGGGAGGTTCCAACTACCACGGTGGAGGTTAGAAGTAGAGGGTATGTGTAACCTCCCCCTCGCCAGATGGTATGTTCTAACGTTCCCATTGGGCGGCAAATACGAAAATTCACAGTCAGAATGCATCGGAAACAAACGCTTGATCACAGTGAGAGTAACGCTTTAGGTAGCAAGAGGGTTGAGGTTAGGATGAGGGAGAGGGGAAGGTTATAATAGTGAAACGTTAAGGTTTATGTGCGGTTAAATGAGCTGGTTCGGTGCCGCATCAGCGGATATCTCATCACGTCAGTTTTACGCTGCATTGGGATCTGCAGTTACAAAAGGGAAAAACCCTTTTCGCACATAAGTAACGAAAAAGGGCACTTTTGGTGTCTGGGGTCTGACGTGGAGGGTGTCTGACCAAGCGTTTGCTTATGACGTGCTGGGAGTGAGAACGTGTTGGCTGTGTATTGCTTCCTTTCTATTGCTTTGTAATTTCTTCATTTAATTCTAGTAATGCCAAGGATGCAGATTGTCATAATTATCTTTAATCTGTTTTAATACCATGTTTGCCAGTGTTGCAGTAATTTGTTTTGTATGTTGTGAGATGTGTATTTTGCATTTTCTGGGATGTTTGTTTATTTCATTAAATTTGGAGTCTTTGGCCAGAGTGTAGTCGACCGTTTTTAAGAACAGTCCTGCAGAGAAATCATCACCACTGGTGCCCAGTAGTTTTATGTAGTATCTGTTTTTCTAGATTTGTGTGGGACGTATTAAATTACCTATCGTTTCGCCTGTGGCCTCTCTTTGGGACATTTCAGACCAGCTTTTTCATTTTTCATGTGGCATTGACTTGATGCATGCTTTGTGAATCCCTTGTCCTTTTCCAGCGCTGTTTTCCAATTATTAAATCCTTGTTGTGTGAAAGCCAAATCCCTATCATTGTTCCCTCCAAACTTACGACATGGGAAACAAAAGCACGCATCCAGCTTTACTGAATATTCCAGCCATGGTCTCCCACGATACCAGGCAGGGCAAAATGAGCGCATGTGCTTCCCAAATGGCGCTTGGGGAACACAAGAGCGGTGGGTTGGGACGGTGCGCTACTGTTCAGGCCTGTGTCACCCACAGCGACGGCTGGGTTGGTAGCGACGGGACAGCAGGAGGGGCTGTGGTGCTTGTGCAACTGGTTGTGGCGAGTTGAGAAGCAGCAGCCGACGAGCCGGTTTCTGCCGCTAGTGCCTTAGCACTGTAGGTAGGTTTAAGCTTGGTTTATGCTTGACGCATTCACTTTCCGCGCGGTGACGCGGCTCGCGGCTGGAACGCGCTTCACAACTCGCAGCGTTTATGGTTTGTGCGGCTCGTCTCTGCGGTGAGCCAATATTCTCCCAAACTGTAGGGGGCAGCATGGAGCTCTACGGCAAGCATCCAACACTACACCATAGTAGAAGTAGAAATTACTGTTTACAACATGACATTTCAGCATTTTTAACAGCGTTCTCGTCTTTTCCGACAGTGCGAGCTATTTCTCTCAAAGAACTATTAACAACATGTTGATCACGGTGATCTTTGAGAGCTGAATCATACAAATGTCTGTATTTACCAACCTCTGCCGTGCCGGTCCGCCATGTTTTTCCGCGTCCGACCGTCCGCGTGGTTAGAAATTTTCCGAGGTGCGCGTTGCGGAAATCTTGGGCCGTGCGGAGACGCGGTGGAGGGGCGTGGTTGTTAAAATGACGCAAAATGACGCAACTTCTCCGCGCGGAGCCGTGCGGACCTCGCGGACGCGTCAAGCATAAACCAACCTTAAGAAACCAGAAACCTGCGCATGCCAACTCGGTTCACTTCAAAAACAAATGAAAGAAGAGAACGAGGCAAACTAAAACCTTGAGAAAGAGTAGCAAATAATTCCAGTGACCAGGCACGTGCAGAGGGGGGTGCGGAGGGTGCTTGAGACCCTGCCCCTTTTGTCCCATGTGCCCAAAGTGCCCTTTTTGAGGCTGAATGATTTTTTTATATATTTATTTATTTTTATTTTTTTAAAAGAATTTTCTGTTTGTGCCCCTCAACAATAACAAAAATAATAATTAATAAAATTTCTGTTTAATAAAGCTATATAGCTGGCGTGAGTCACGTGACCACCTTCCCTTCCTGACGCCAGAGTGCACAGCTGGTCAGCGCCCACATTTCCTTCATGGCCGAGCGAGCGGTGCAGAGCTTTTAGGACATACATACTGATTGGGAGAAACGGACTAACACCGGTAAGTAGGATGCACACTACTATAGACAGTTATTAGATTATTTTGTACATTATTACGTTGTTTTGTGGCACTAGGTGTGTGTGTGATATATTACTAGCTGGGTGTGTGTGTGTGGCTGGGTACCGACTCTGAACCTCAGTAGCTTTAGGATTAACCAGAAACATTCTGTACATAAGTACTTGTACGAAAATATGTTTTCAATCTTAAATATCGGGAATTTGCCAATAAAATGTCGTTGTTGTTAACTAGGTACCGCAAAGTTGCATTCCTATCGCTGCTGCGTGTCACATGACTGGGGTCTCACACAGCCCTGCTTCCTGTTTACAGAATCACTTCCTGGTTCGCAGACTGATAAAACTTGAACAAATTTAAAATTTTGCCACCTTTTGTGAAAGGAAATGAGAAAAATACTAAAGGTAACATCCATCACAAGTTCTGTGTTACTAAATATTCAGTCCTTGTCTGTAAATTCGGTCCAGCGTTGTAGGGAACATAGTTTTGTTTAGATGTTAAGGTTTCTCAGCCCTTCTGGTGGGTTTATAGTTCACTAATACTATGCACATTCTCAAAATGTTGGAGTTTATATTTGCTCTCTTTCTGAATGCATTGTATTAAAAACATTACGTTTTAAAGATGTACATAAAAAACTACTGTTTTCACAGCAAAATAATTTTATCTGTACAGTTCTCTGTTTTGCTCAAAGTAGATGGTAAAACTGAATGAAAGCATAAACATTGTTTTATTCTTTATTTTTATTATAATTACTAAAGCACTATGATTAAAATATTATGGAAATATTCTGGATCAGCATCATGAAGCAAATTATATACAGTTAGTTTTCTGGAAAAGGAATGAAATGTCCCAGTATGTGTGTGCATGAGTTTTATATGCATGAAAACATATTTGTAAATTAATTATGATATATCATTGTACAGACATGCTTCGTAAGGACAGGAGGCGAAAGCAGCGACAGAAGGAGCTACATGAGGCAGCTGAAGGCGGTGGGTCCCTCACCAGCTGGATAAAAAAAAGAGTACAGGTAAGTTGCATCACAGCAACAATAATATACACAACTCATCATGGATCATGGATTAGGTGCAAGACCTGTTAAATGTGAATAACTACATCATTTATTCATACAATAGCTAATGTTGCCTTGTTCTCAGATGGACAGCAGGTGGAGAGTGATAGGTCACATGAGGAGATTGAACACACACACACACACACACACACACACACACACACACACATTCTGATCTCTGACATAAACTCCTCTATTATCCACTAATGTTTAGATTTCCATTTATTTACCACAGGTTTTGTCTCAGATATTTCTGCCTTACACTTCTAAGAGTTTTCACCAATTTTTGCCATTTTTTTTATGATCTTACATTAATTTTGTAATTGACTAACATTTCTCCTCTGTTGGTTTTACTACCTACAGTCTGAGATCAACACAGCCTTGCCCTGCAGCATCACCAGCAGCAGCAAGAGGAGCGACCCTGCAACAGCTCCACTGTACCCCATCATCAGGTAACATAGGACAGCAACAGATCAGGAGGTGGAGCAGGTTGTCCAGTAATCGGAAGGTTGCAGGTTTGATCCTGACTTCAATCAGAGATTGATGCTGTTGTGTCCTTGGGCAAGGCACTTAACCTGCTTTGCCTGCTGGTGGTGGTCGGAGGGACTGGTGGCGCCTGTGCTCAGCAGCTTCACCTCTGTCAGTGCGCTCCAGAGCAGCTGTGGCTACATCATAGCTCATCACCATCAGTGTGTTAATGTGTGTGTGTGAATGACTGACTGTGTTGTAAAGTGCCTTGGGGGGTTGTAGAACCCTAAGAAGGCATTATACAAATACCGACCATTTACCAAAACAAGTTACTTTTGCTTGACATTGTCCTTATGTGGTAAGGGTGTATATAATGATTTGCTTCCATTCTGAATTTCTAATAAATATGATTTGTTACTCAGCCGGGTATACTGTGGTTATGTCACGGTGTTAGAAAATATTATTCTGTGTGCCCCTTTTTAAATTTGAGCACCCGCCCCTTCAAAGGTCTCTGCACAGCCCTGCCAGTGACCGACAGTAGGAGAAAACTTCAACCAGTGGCTGAGCTCAGATAAAGACGGTGCGTCTCTGTGTTCTGCTGCTGACTGTCTGAGGCGTGTGAAGCGACTGAGACACAGAGAACGAAGTGCAGTGGCTGGCCACACCCTCCCTATGCATCCACCAATCAGCAGCTACTTTGAATGAGAGAGAGAGAGAGAGAGAGAGAGAGAGAGGAGAGCACTCTGACCCTTTTTCATCAGATCTTTTCAAATTTGGGATTTCTACGTGTCATTGCATTTGGGGGGACAGTCTCTATTTTTAGGGGGCATTGCCCCTCCTTGCCCACGCCTACATCCGGGCCTGCTCAACAAACAGTTAATCTCTTGCAGTTCAGCTGTTGTAGCTTCTTATAGACACAGAGACTTTTGAGTGGCAAGGGAGAGTAGCGCCCCTGGTGGGGAACGGGAGTCTCCCGGTTTGTGAAATAGGTAGGGACAGCGTCCCCAGGTGGTGAATAACGAGATCACCCTCGTTTTCCACCCAGACACAGCAAATAATTAATGGATCAGAACCAACACGAAGTGGACAATTCTAATAAAGTCTGGCTGGCACGCCAATGTGTAGGGATTGGTAACCTGAGTGCTTTAAGAGCTCATTAAATATTACCTGTACTTATGACCAGTAAGCTGTGATGTAGCTTCTCATAGACACATAGGCTATGTTGAAGATTTCCATCTGTGTTCTGGTCCAGTGGAATGAAGGTTTTAACCGTCTCAAAATCTGCTGAGCAAGCTGCTCCTGGTGGTGGAAAATAACATGCTACTATACCTCTAGTTTATAAAATCTGTGTAAACTCTGAGTTTTCCAGTCACAAATCACCGTTTTGTTCCAGTCCTGACACACTGACAGAAATCAGTGATTTGTTTTGGTGGGTTTTTTGGCATCTCGATGGCGTTTATGGGTTCAGAGAGCAGCCTTTTCTCTGTTCCTGGAAGATTGCAGCATCAGGATGAATACAAAAGCTCTGCTGTCCTCGCAGGCGTGCAGCTTATTAGACAGGCAGACTGACAGTGCAGCCTGGTGGTTCACTAACGGAGCCTCACACATGAGCACACTCTGCAGATGAAGAACAAAACAGCAAGAGAGCAGAACCACGGCGGCGCCCTGTCTGATCCAGCCTCTGACACTGCACATGGAGCCCTCCTATGAATGCTGTGGAGGAGCCATTATAAGGTCACACAAAACCCCCTGTGTGTTCAGGGTTCATGGGGGGGTGGGGGTCTGCCTGGGTTTGTTACACTAACCTCCATTCCTGTGTATACGAAGCAGGCCAGCTGTGTGCGTGCTTGGTTTATTATTCATGAAGGGTCCTTACTTAAATACTTGGCTGGATGAGGCAAACAAGCAGAGCCAACAGTGGTTCTCCTGCAGAACAAACAGCAGAGGAGCTGCGTGTTTCTGACACGGCTGATCAGACCCTGGTGACACTCAGCCTGTACTTCTCACACATCAGCTGTGGTGGAAAGGGCCGAAGCTGCAAGCCTGCAGAAAAAAACATAATTTAGTTTGATTATTGATAAAGAAAATAAGCAGACAGTTGGTGTTTAACATGTGGGTGCTGCTGTTGTGTTTGCCTTGAGAACAACCGAGAGGAGATCTAAAGGAAGACCCAGGACACACTGGAGGGACTAGGCCCCACGGCTGGCCAGGGAACGCCTTGAGATTCCAGCAGGCCCAGATGACTCCCTGTTTATGCTGCTGCCCCCACGACCCGGCCACATCTAGGCGGCCGAAAATGGATGGATTGTTCTCATTCTAGCTGCTTCACACTGAACCGTTCCAGCAAAAGCTGGAGATCATGTTCTGATGAACAAACACACACACACACACACGCTCACACACTCTCTCTCTCACACACACACACACACACACACACACACACACACACACACACACACACACACACACACTTTCACACACACAAATACACACACACAGAAACACACACACGCTCACACACACACACTTTCACACACACAAATACACACACACACAGAAACACACACACGCTCACACACTCTCTCTCACACACACACACACACACACACACTCTCTCTCTCTCACACACACACACACACACACACACACTTTCACACACACAAATACACACACACAGAAACACACACACGCTCACACACTCTCTCTCACACACACACACACACACACACACTCTCTCTCTCTCACACACACACACACACACACACACACTTTCACACACACAAATACACACACACAGAAACACACACACACTTTCACACACACAAATACACACACACACGCTCACACACACTCTCTCTCACACACACACACACACACACACACACACACACACACACACACACACACACACACGCTCACACACTCTCTCTCACACACACACACACACACACACTTTCACACACACAAATACACACACACAGAAACACACACACGCTCACACACACACACTTTCACACACACAAATACACACACACACACGCTCACACACACACTCTCTCACACACACACACACACACACACACACACACACACACACACACACACACACACACACTTTCACACACACAAATACACACACACAGAAACACACACACGCTCACACACACACACTTTCACACACACAAATACACACACACACGCTCACACACACTCTCTCTCACACACACACACACACACACGCTCACACACACTCTCTCTCACACACACACACACACGCTCACACACACTCTCTCTCTCTCTCTCTCACACACACACACACACACACACACACACACACACACACACACACACACACACACACACACACACACACACACACACACACACACACGGGAATAACTGGGACCCGCGATACAAACTCGTTCTGGCTGATTTCTGCCTAAAATGTAATTTAAAGAACAAATATACAAATGAAAAATGTCTATAAACTGAACCGCTTTAAGCTTTTTAGGTTTCTACGGCTAGTTTTTAACAAACTTACGTTTAAAACTTAGTAGCTCTCCCCATTTTCTCTGCCTGTTGAAAATCCACAGCCGGCGCGCAAAGCATGCTGGGATAGCCTTGTTCTGTGAGGAGACAACGAAGCGGTTAGCTAACGCTTCACAATGCAACAAAATGATGACATTTCATCAACTTCCCGGAGAAAATCCTTCCGAAACACCGCAAATGAACTGCAGTCAATGCTGTGCTGTTTGGAACTATTCGAAGCTGCATGAACCACGTGACTTCCCCATTCCATAGGAGTCTATTGGAGTGTCGTAGCTCTCTACAGCTCTGACAAAACCCCGCCCTCCTCTCCCAATGATTGGACAGGATTTCGAGAAACGTGATTGGTAGCCAAGACTCGTGCTTTCATTGGTTCCACCCAAGTTCCTCCCACTGACGCTAGAATGGAGACAGAAAGATCTGTAACACTGTAGGATTTGGTTTGTACCTGTAGAATGAAATGTGTGTTTTGAGAGTTTTGATTTCAAACTTGTACCTTGATTTTTTTCAATTAGGAAGTCTGCTAGTTACAAAACGAAAGTTTCATGTTTCTGAATGAATGTTTGATGTTACAAAATAAAAAATACATGTACAAAATACAATGTTCCTGTTACAAAACAAGAATACAAGTACGAATTGAGAATTACAAGTTACGAATCCAAAGTTACATGTGATGAAACATGTTCGAAGTTACAAAACTTGGTACAAGTTACGCTGAATATTGTCCCAATCCTAGTTCCATAGAGTACATGATACCATCAATGAAATATATCATAAAAATAAAATATAAAATATTATTTTCTTTATTGCTCAGTCAGCAACCTTTTGATTTTATCATAAAATGTATTATATTCTAATGTTTATTTTATTTGTGTCCAGAGAGAAACAGAGACAAAGACGTGTCACGCACGCACACACACGCGCGCACACACACACACACACACACACACCTTAAAAGTTGTTTCATATTTCTTTTCCATCATGGTGGTGAAGTGCGATCAGCCTGGTAGGTAGTTGTCATGGTAACCTGGGTTGAACTGCTTGATCATCTCTTTGAAACTTTCAGCGCTCAGCATGGATGGGACTCTCATGACCAACATGCTCACAACGGCCTCGGTCAGGACGTTAGCTTGCTGAGGTGTGCACGGAACAAAGTCATCCATTGAAGAAGAGCACTTTGACACTGTAACGCAGCGGGATGAAATAAATCATCAGCGTTTTGTAGCGTGCCAATGGTCAAGTTTTTCATCAAAACTAACAGAAATTCACTTTCAATTTGCAGCCACAAACTGCATCACACATCCAGGGATGCATTGCATCTGTCTGGCCTCCAAGAAGGAAAAACAGGGATATGCGACATGCAACCAGTCAAAGAAGCCATAATATCTTGGCTCAAGGTCTGAGGCTGAAGAAGAAAATCCTGCACTTTCACTCTGAATAAAGTTCATCTTCCTTAGATCATAAATGACTTTACAACTTTATAGTTTGTAACTTATGACTGTTGCTATAAAGTTCATAGAAATGTAGGTAAGATGATATATAAAACAATTAGAACAGAAAAGGCAATGCAGTGTCTCAAAAATGAGTTACTAAAACAAGATTGGACTATTGTATATAAACATCAGGATGTCAATAAAGCCTATGAGGCGTTCTTAAGTATATTCATGGCCTTATTAGAGAAAAACAGCCTACTTATTGAAGTCAACAGGAAAGACAAGTATACAGGAAGACCATGGATGTAAAAAAAAAGAACAGCTTATATAGAGAATTCATTAAAAAGAGAACTACAGATTCTGAAAAGAAATATGAAAAGTATAAAAATAAATTAACTAACATAATGAGAACTTGTAAAAAAGAATACTTCATCAAAAAGTTAGAAGATAATAAAGATAGCATGAAAGGGATATGGAATGTATTGAATAGTATAATAAAAAATGCACCAAGGACTAATGACTACCCTGGGTATTTTATGGAAGGGACAAATACTATTAGTAAAATGAACGAAGTAGTAGATGGATTTAATGATTTTTTTGTACATATAGGGCCAAAACTAGCCGCGGAAATAAAGGTTGATGTGATAGAAAGGGAGACTGGAGGACACACTGAAAGGAATGCAAGTTCAATGTTTTTAAGAGCAGTGGAAGAGAAGGAGATGTATGATATTGTCAGTGGACTTAAGAACAAAACAAGTACTGACTTCCATGATATTGATATGTTAACAGTAAAGAGAGTAATTGATGGTATTGTAAAACCGCTACAATATATTTTTAATTTGTCTTTCCAGGAAGGGGTTTTTCCACAAAAAATGAAAGTAGCAAGAATTATTCCCATTTATAAATCAGGTGAAAAGCATTGTTTTACAAATTATAGACCAGTGTCGGTACTCTGCCAGTTTTCTAAGATACTGGAAAAAGTATTTCTAAAAAGACTTGATAACTTTGTGGAAAAACATGATCAGTTGGCAAATTGCCAGTATGGGTTTAGAAATAACAGATCAACACTTTTGGCATTGATGGATTTAATGGAAGAAATAACTGAATGTATGGATAACAAGAAGTATGCACTTGGAGTTTTTCTAGATCTAAAAAAAGCATTTGATACTGTTGACCACAAAATTCTTATAATCAAACTGGAGAAATATGGGTTTAGGGGTGTGGTATTGGATTGGATAAAAAGCTATGTGATGAATCGACAGCAATATGTACAAATAAAGGAGTTTAAATCTAAATTGATGGATATTGAATGTGGAGTACCTCAAGGATCAGTATTGGGACCAAAAATGTTTATAATGTAAATAAATGATATTTGTAAAGTATCGAAGATCCTAAAGTTTGTAATTTTTGCAGATGATACCAATATACTTTGTTCAAGTGGGGAATTTCAACAGGTTGTGGAGGTGATCACAGGAGTTAAAGATATTAAAGACGTGGTTTGATAGAAACAAATTGTCCTTAAATTTAAATAAAACAAAATTTGTTATTCAGAAACCATAAGAAAGATATTAACATTGAAATTTGTGTTGATACTGTATATCTAGAAAGGGTTAATACCATAACATTTCTTGGGGTGATCATTGATCATAAGGCCTGTTGGAAATCACACATCACTTATGTGAGGGGAAAGTTAGCGCGGGGCGTTGCTGTCTCGGGGAAAGTAAAACATTTTCTGGATAGGAAAACATTATATATGTTATATTGTGCTTTACTATTACCATACATGAGTTATTGTGTAGAGGTTTGGGGAAACACATATAAAAGTAATATTCAGACCATAATCATAATGCAGAAAAGGGCTATTAGACTAATAAATCAGGAGGGGTATAGGGCTCACACAAACACACTCTTTATTAAGACGCAAGCTTTAAAATTCCAGGACCTGGTCAAGTTTAAAACAGTGCAAATAATATATAAGGCAAGGAAAGGGATGCTCCCTCTTGAAATAAGTAAATGGTTCTTAGAAAGAGAAGGGAGGTATAATTTTAGAGGGAAGTGGAATTTAAAAGTACAAAGAGTAAGAACAACATTGAAAAGGATGTCTATTTCAATAGCGGGCGTTAAATTCTGGAATGAGTTAACAGAAGAAATAAAGGACAATAGTAATGTAAACCAGTTTAAAATAAAACTCAAACAAGAAATGTTAAATAAGTATAAGAATGAAGAAAATGCAATTGACCCAGGACGGCATACAAACTGATGTTTAATCTCTTCTACAAATTAGAAAATCTAAATATAGTTCTAGTTGAATATGAGAATTTTATTTATTTATTATTATTGTTATTTTTTTTTGTGTTTTGTTTGAAGGCATTGTAAATGTTTTGTTGTTTAAATTTTGATGATGAGGATGTAAACCTGAGGGGGTAGAGCTAAATAAGTATACACTTCTCCCTACTCCTTTTCAAACAATTGCGTGGAATGATTTTATGAAATGTTGGTGAATGTATATGTTTGAAATAAAGTGAACTGAACTGAACTGAACTGAAATAATCAGATGTGTTGAATGAACAAGATGTTTGAATCCTAAAATGTTTGAATAATGTGTGCATTTAAAATGAATATTTTTCCTGAAATGATTCATTGCAGATCTTTAACTACACCAGATCAGTATTTGTTGATTTAACGAGTTAATCAGTGTACTCATATATCATTAGATTAACATAAAGGTGTTAACACTCCCTTCACGTAAATGTTTAAAAGCATTCTCACTTCACACAAAGAGTTAACCCCTCTTTGTATCTGAGGGAAGGAGTGACTTCTGAGGTATTTTGGTAATGCCTTAAAAACGTGTCATATCCTGATCTGACAATTTTATAAACAAAGTTGATATATACAGGAATTATTTCCTGAGCTGGTCAGGTTTCTAGCTGCCTCATGGTCCGGCCAAAACAGTGAGCAAGCATTTGAAACCATCCTCTCTTTTGACCTCAAGGTCAGAGCCTCTCTGCAACGCTTGCAAGTGATTGCAGACACAACGGCTCTTTTAAGAGCCACCGACACTTCGAACAGACGTCTAACCTGCAGACCCTGGTTGCAGCTCATGGCTGGTGAAAGTTGAATGCAAGGAGAGCTACGACTCTTTGGGTTCTCGTGGTCTCGACGTCCGGAGACATCACTATTCAGGCCGGCTTTCCTTCGGACCGCTAAGAGCGACACATACAAGTGTATTGTAGACTCTGCACACTGGCATCGGATGGCTTTATAAATAAAGTTTAGCTTATCAAACCATACAGCCAAATATATTTTACAACCCAGCCCCCACAAACTCTCTCAGATACTTAAGAAAGGTTTTGCTAAGACATCTAGCTTCCATTCCCATTTCATTGTAAAGGTTTGATTACAGCAACCTTAAAATCCTGTGGTACGTATCCATTTACTAAGGATAGATTGATTACATCTAGAATGGGAGCAGCAACCAAAGGAAATGCATCTTTAAATAATTTGGCTGCCCCCCAATTTTATTTGCACCTTAAACACTTCTGCCAGTGGCCTTCCACGCAAACACACACTTAGGGCCTTGGGAGTGAGCACATGCAACGGCATTTGGCAGGGGGATTTCTCAGCCTCATCCCAAGTGCCGGTGCCCACTTCCAATTTTAAACTGCACTTAGACACTGAGGGCTGTGGGTGCAAGTGGGGTGGTGTGGTGGCACCAGCTGGCATAGGCCAGACGATGCCCGCACTGCCTGCTCACCACAGCCATGGAATACACCTCATCAGCACTCACTGTCACCATATTGGAGCAGGCGGAGGGAGACTAGGGGTCTTAGCACACCTTTGTTGTTGCTAGGCTTCCTGGGGCTGGAGGCTAGGAGGGAGATCTGGCCGTCTGGTTGGGGTCTGGGGTGGTGGGTTGCTGTGCTCAGCGTTGGGCGGGGGAGCCTGCTCATCAGCACCCCAGCAGAAAGGGTCAAACTCTGGTAACCAGTAATGGTTGTACCCCATGTGCAGCAGTACCGGGACCAGAGTGAATAGGGTGTGTATGGGGAGCATGAGTGGGTGTCCGGCGTGCATTTTTGTAAGTCTTTGTTTGTATGTGCATGTGTGAGCATGAGGGAGGGAGTGTGTGACTGTGTTTGTGTATGACTGTATATGTCAGGTGGGGCCTTTGACTCCTCTTCTCCTGGGACTTCTTTAGGTGATATTGATCTTCGTCTCCCCTCCCCCTGCCACACCTGGTGTGGAGTACAGTGCCTTGGTCTGCCTGGGTCGTGGCTCCCGGGTCAGGGGGTTTAAGATTTTTGGCGTCTGCCTGACCAATCCCGGTGGCTGCCTGGTGGGGTCTGGGTCCATGGGCTCTGCTGGGTCCCCGGGATGGGTTGTTGGCCCTGGGTCCCAGGTCGCTGGGTCCCGGGCTTGGCCGGCTAGGGGGTGGGAGGCTGCGGGCGGGCGTCTGAGCTTGCCGCCGATATCTCCCGGGACTCTGCCGGCTGCTGGTTGTGCCCCCCCGGGGCAATCCTCTGCGCCTCTCGAGGGGGGCGAGGGCTTTTCTGGTTGCAGTCTCCCTGCGGTTCCTGTGCTCTGGGGCAGCTCCTGGATCTCTGGGACTTGGAGCTCCCCCCGTCTCCTGCTCATCTTTAGGGGGCAGATCTGTGGTCCCTCACACTCTCTGTTGGACGCTCCTATAGAGAAACCGTACATAAACAAGCACGTGTACACACACAGGTGCTCACATGGTGCTCTCATAAGTATGGACTTGGGCACGTTCAACACATGTCTGAAGGCTGTGGTTGCCACTAAATGCACTGTGATTTATTGTCGTGTGATTGTTCAGTTAAACAATGTTGATTTTATATTTCCTCATCAAATTGATGCAGTGATAGCTTGCTCCTGTTGTGTTGTTGTTGTCTCCCTTTTTTGTTTGTTTATTTGTTTTAAATTTTTTTTCTCTTTCCCCTCCCCCCTTTTGTCTCTTCCTTTCTCTTTAACCTCTGTCTCCGTGTCTGGTCGGAATTACAAAGCATTCAAAAACAATAACAATAAAGTTTTAAGTATCAGGCGTGATGTTAAAAGCAGACGCTTTGATGCTCCACCTGAGAGTAAATCTGTAAGTCTTGTCACCAGCATTCAGACATCAATTCTGTTTGCTTCACAGCCAGACAGGACAAGGGGGAAAAAAACAAAAATAAATGAATAAATAATAATAATTTGGCTGGGATTGGATCTAAAATGCAAGTTGAAGGTTTAGATGAAGCTAATATTTTTGATAACTCTGAAAGCTCAACTGAATCAAAACGGTTCAAACACAGATGAGGTTCTGTAGTTACCTCTGATGCTGCCTCACTTACTGAGGAAAAAGAAATCACATTAGGGAGAATAATAATGGTTTTCTTTGTAATATAATTAATTTTACTTGTGAAAAATCCCATGAAGTCATTGCTGCTGAGGGCTAAGGGAATAGATGGTTCAGAGCTATGATTCAGTGTAAGTTTGGCAACTGTACTGAAAAGGAATTTTGGATTATTCTTATTCTCCTCAATTAGCGATGAATAATATGCATTTCTAGCTTGTTGAAGCTTATTTTTAGAAAGCACAAGACAGTTTGTCCAGGATAAGTTGGACTCTTCTCAGAGTTTAGAGCTTTATGTTTTCTCCAATTTTCTAGAGTTCTGTTTTAAAGTACGCAGCTCAGAATTAAACCAGGGAGGCAACTTCCTGTGCTTAATTACCTTCTTTTTTAAAGGAGAAACATCATCTAATACCACACGTAAAGAAGAAGTAACATTATGCAGGGGTGTCAAATTCACACGGGGCCGAAATGAAACTCTGGGATGGAGTCGCGGGCCAAACTTAATTTTTTTTTTTAAAGTGACGGCAAATTTGCACATTTTCTTTATCAACATATATGCAATTTTAAACCTTTTAATTTGAAAAAATATATATTTCTGCATTAACACTGAATGTGGGATAACCAAATTACACACGAGCAAGTCAGTTTTAAATAAAAGGCATCAGTGGTATTCATTACTTGTGGTATAATCAGCATTTTTAAAATCTATTCAGGATTTATGTTTTACTTGTTGTTTATTATTTTTTCTTATTTTTTATTCTCCTTTTCTCTCCTGTAATAAGTGTCATCGCTGCTGTGACGTCTAGCTTTCCCCACTGAGGAACAATAAAGGGATTTTCTATTCTATTCATCTATCTGCAGCCTCTCCACTTCCTGTTTACTGTAGGTTAAATCTTTTCTCACGGGCCAACAACAAAATAAAAATATAATTTATCTTAAATGAAAATGGGCTGCATGGTGGCACAGTGGTTAGCACTGTTGCCTCGCAGCACGAAGGTTGCAGGTTCGAAACTCGGCTCGGCTGCGGCATTTCTGCGTGGAGTTGCGTGTTCTCCCCATGCATGCGTGGGTTTCCTCCGGGTACTCCGGTTTCCCCCACAGATCACAACATGCCCTATAGGTTATATATTGTAAGTCGCTTTGGATAAAAGTGTCTGCTAAATAAATAAACAAAATAAACATAAACATAAAATGTTTCATATTTTGGAGCAGAAAAAGAGCATAAAACCAACATATTTAAAGCTCAGTTTGCTCCACTGGTTTACTGTGATGCTCACCTGTTCCAGCCAGATACCTGCATCATGGGGTTGATCTGAGCTGAGGAGGAGACTCCTGTTGTTTTGTTCATCTTCATCATAATAATGACAACATTAGATGACAACAGGTGCTCACATAGGTTTGTGCTGATGAACATGTCTGAGCAGCTTGACCACGTTGTTGTGTGTCGGCATAGGCGTCATTTTAACCGGGGACGCCGGGGACATGTCCCCGACAAAATTTGTGATTGGCAGCTGTGTCCCCCCCACTTTCAAAAACACCTGCTGATGAGGATTTTTGTTTTACCAGCTCAGATCTTTTACCAGGGGTCGGCAACCTATTCCCATCAAAGAGCCATTATTACCCGTTTCCCACGGTAATTTTGGACGGACCTTAATAAGCAGTGACTTAGTGAAGCAGGCAGGTCGCTCTAGAAAATTTAGTTTAAAAAGACGTAATAAATGTGTTCCCCCGTCATTTTTATTTATAAAATATGAAGTAAAAACTCACAATTTAATTTTCATTCATTTGTCATTAATATTTAGTCTACACCCGTGCGTTAAGTGGACCATCTTCCAGTAAACGCAAAGCATCCAGCCCACCTCTCCAAATGCGTAAAATGTGCATCAGCCACTAGTTAGGCGCGCCACGCGCACCATCAGCTGATCAGCCCAGACAAGAGCAGAGCAACTAGAGAAAGAATAGAGGATAATTGTGTCTGGATGTGGATGGAGATTACATTTTACAGCAGCCTGATCATCATTTAAATACGTAAACCATCACCTGTCTTCTAGTCCACGCTATCAGCATTGTTTTATCTGGTGTGTGTGTGTGTGTGTGTGTGTGTGTGTGTGTGTGTGTGTGTGTGTGTGTGTGTGTGTGTGTGAGTGTGTGTGTGTGTGTGTGTGTGTTTGTGTAAGTGTGTGTGTTCCACTTCAAACACTGGTCTAACCAACCAGACCAGCGTGTCCAGTAACACATTAATGTTACAATTAAACAGTTTCCCTTCATGTAGGCTAGGAACGTTTCACCTGCCGTGGCCCGACCGCTTCTGCTCCACATAAACTTTGTGCGTGATCAAATGTCTCTACGCGTCATGCGTCTCCATATTAGAGACGGGAACAAGCGCTGTTCAGCCAAAGTTTCATAATTTCATTAAAAGAACATTTTTCCAAGTGACATCCCTCAGAGAGATCGGGTTTCCAGACAGCTTCAGTGCGAGGAAATCTTATCGCATGCGGCGTGGTTCTGCACTGCGCTGCGAACCCCTCAGATCTTCAGCTCACTGTCCACTGTGGGCGCTCCGAGCCGCGCTGAACACAGTGTCCAGTATAAAGCTCTGATGTTCTGATGGGAATCTTTTACCTCCGCGATGTGCTTTAACGATTATAATGTCAGCTCATCCATGCGCATCAGTGTGCGTCGGGGTAATTCTTTCAAACCAAGCAACATCCTTGAGTTCATCTGTCAAAATAAACAGTCAAATGGAAATATATGTAACCTGCCATTAAACTGTTTTGCCTTCTTGTGAAGATTGTTGCAAAGAGAAACAATTAAACTTGATTAACCCCAGAGCCACCCAGAGAACCAGAGCGCATGGGGGAAGGTTCCTCCCACTGAAGCGAGTGTTTTCCAAACTCTGTCTCTCAGAGAGACTTGTCACTTAGAAAATGTTCCCTGATGATGAAACTTTGGCTGAATAGTGCTTGTTCCTGTCTCCAATGTGGCGACACATCCAGGAGCCGTCTGAGGAGAAGCCCAGAATCTCACATCCTCTTCAGCTCATAAAGCGCCGATATGATTACGTACAAGCGTGACGCGCCAACCCGGTCTCACAGTAAGACCGGGTTGGACCTGTTCAGGTTTACGCAGACAATCTTTACATTTAGAATTAGCATACAGATGTAAAATTAATGCAGTAAAATATAAAGCATTTTATTTAAATATCCATTCATTATTTTACAAGCACAGAGAGCCGCATCAGATGGATGGAAGAGCCGCATGCGGCTACAGAGCCGCGGATTACCGACCCCTGTGCTAGCCTACTTTATTGTCCCCAGCAATTTTTAAACCCCACTCAAGTGTATGGTTATTGTCCCCAGCAATTCTGAAAACAAACTGACGCCCTTGTGTGTCGGGGAGGAAACACAATGACTGCAGCCACAGAGTCGTGCTGGTTTGAGCATGTCGCTGCTCGCTGGAGTTATATCAGCTCTGTCTGGAAGTTAGTGGGAAAACTTTCGCTTTCAGTCGTGAACACACTACTGAGCGGCTAGAATCTCCATTTCTGGGCTTCAACGTTGGCAAATAGCTGAATAAACTCGGCGCTGAGTGAGAGGAGTGTAGTTTGTCCGAGACAGCGAAGCTGCAGACACCGGCAGCAGACCCTGGAAAAAACACAAAGGAGGGGGCACGTCGGCTCCGCGCTAATGCTGCAAAGCATCATAGGAGTTGTAGTCTTTGCTGTAAAATCGGCCAGCGGGCCAGTTTTCATATATTTTTGATATTTATCTTGTGGGCCACATAAGAATGCTCCGCTGGCCAGTCTTGTGTCTGACACATGTGACCTAGATCATCAATTTGTGAGGGGCTAGAACTGAAAATATTGCCCTCTGCTGTAGGGATGGGTACCTTTGACATCTGAATCGATCCGGTACTAATTCCCGGTACCTACGAGTCGATACCGGTACTTAACGGTACCAATTTTCGATACTTTTGAGTGTTTATTATTTTAATTCTCTTTTATAATTAAATATATATTTTTCTCAATATATAACCATATTTGATAAATATCACGATAAATAACATACAACTTTTTGTATTTTAGCATCGTCCTTGTAGTTTTATAAGCTGATAATTAAACTGAAGCAAACATCTTTACTGTGAACTAAATTTACTGTGTATCTTCATTCCTTTTACCGTCCTTTTTCATTTGATTTTTCCTACTGGGAAGCTAGAATTTCCGAGGAGAAAGCGAACGCACCATTAGCTGATAACAATGGTGGCAATGGAAGCTAACATATCAAGCTAACGTTATCTTTAACAGTTTATTTAGCTGCTGGAGCAGATTAAAACGATGATGCCTCACACTTAGATCGTTGTCACTGGTTTTACCTTCACCCAATCACCCGTCGCATTTAGTAAAGTAAAGCCAAACTTTAGAGCGCGTTCATGTTCATCTAGTCGGAAATTCGGAGTTCCGAGGAGAAAGCGAATGCACCATTAGCGAAACGGAAGCTAACATATCAAGGTAACGTTATCTTAAACATTTTATTTACCTACCGGAGAAGATTAAGATGAGGATGTCTCACTTAGATCGTTGTCTGTCGCTGGTTTCACCCAGTTACCCATCACATTTAGTGAAGTGGACCCAAGTTTTAGCGTGCGTTCTTTCTACCCATGCTGCTCTGTTTACAACTCGCTCGCAGGGACCGGCGACATAACGCTCTTGCGCATGCGCTACTGTCTTGGCAAGTTCTCGTTATGAAGGACGGGTACCGAAACGAGGCACCGTTTGAAATGACGTGAATCGGTGCTCGGTCGGTACTATGGAATTCGGTCAGTACCTTAAAAAGTACCGAATTCGGTACTCATCCCTACTCTGCTACGTTCCTCTGAGATGCTGAGGACAGTAAAGATGGAACAGTTGATTTAAAAGATGCAACTGCGTTGTCAGATAGAGACCGACTATAGTGAAATTTACTTTCATGTCTCGAGAACTCAGTTATAAAAAAACTCAAAGGTTGTCAGAAAGTGGTCCGAGAGGACTGGATTATGTGGAAAGATTGTTATTTCCTCACACTCTATGCCATAAGTCAGCACAAGGTCCAATGTATGATGGCAGGAGTGGGTGGAGCTATGTATTCTTTGAGTAAAACCAATTGAGTCTAAGATATTACTAAAGGCTTCATTGAGGCTATCATTTTCAATGTCCACATGGATGTTAAAATCCCCCACTACAATGACCTTATCAGTATTTAGCACCAAATCAGATAAAAAATCAGAGATCTGATCCAAAAACTCAGAGTAAGGGCCTGGTGGACGATATAAAACTACAAACAAGAGTGGTTTTACAGTTTTGCAATCTGGATTAGGAAAACTAAGAATAAGATGTTCGAACGAACTGTAACTATTAATCTGTAAGGGACTGATTAATAAGTCCGAATGAAAAATGGTTGCTACTCCTCCTCCTCGCCCTGTACTTCGAGCAATATGATGATTTAAATAATTTGAAGGAGACGACTCGTTTAAGCTAACATAGTCCTCTTGCTGCAGCCAGGATTCTGTGAGAGAGAGCAAAGAGATCTGATTATCACAAATCAACTCATTAACTAACAAAGTCTTAGAAAAAATAGACCTAATGTTGGTTTAAAGCTGAGTAAATGGAGGTCTAATTGGTCCACCACCACTGAGAACTACATCTCCCAGAATGCACCAACAAAATGGCGACTGATTGCTGATAAAAAACACCTATGCACGATGGTGGCTTTCGGTCCTCAGTCAAATGGGAACAGCACAGCAAGCTCTACTCATGAACTTTACTCTAAAGATGCCAATGGTTGGTAAATATTTCTGGTTTATGTTAGTGAAGTGTTAAGTTGTACCTGGAGAGTATTCTGTTTGTGTCAGTAAGTTGAAGCACTGCATAATCATAGTGATTTGATTGAAGTGAGTGATTGTTGGATATTTAATTGATTTGTTTAACAAGGTAAAAGGTTAAAAGCGTACATTAACAAGCTTGAAGGCAGTTGATTTATTAATTTTGTTACTTGATGTGGTTCTTGATGAAATACTCAGTTAAGACATTCCCTTTACTGATTGATTCCTTGATTTAACTTAATTCATTAAGGGAGTTTTATTAATTCATTTGAAGCACTTCACAGTTAATTATTTCATTTAATTTAAAATGGTTAATTCATCTGAAATGTTCATTCATTTATTTTTATTTAAAAATTATTTATTTACAAAATATTGATGCTAACCTTTGTTTCTGTGCTTTGAAGGTTATCAACCTGATGAAATCATGCATTGATCAACTTGAAACCAACAAATCTGAGTTGAAAAATAAAAGTTGATGAAAAGCAAAATCAAGAGTTGCCCCTGAGTATCCATTTGGAGTTGATCTAGTGTGGAGCATAACACCTAATGTTCAACAGCCCACATTTAATTTTTCTAGTTTTCTGCTCAGTTGAATTTGTTCTAATATTTATGAGATTTCCATGATTTGCTTTATTAAGCCTGATATTTAATCTGTGTGGTTTTGGCCGTGGGCAGGACACTGTCTCTATGGGGTAGTGGGTGGGTAACAGTACAGAAGCTGCAGAGGGGTGGGTTAAACTACGACTCTGCTTCCTGGTCTGGACCCTGGGTTGTCATGGAGGACTAATAAAACTGGCCATATTCCTAGAAAGAAGAGCTGCACCATCCAAAGAGGGATGGATGCCGTCTCTCCGCATCAGACCAGGTTTTCCCCAAAAAGTTTTCCAATTATCAATGTAACCCACGTTGTTTTCAGGACACCACCTAGACAGCCAGCGGTTGAAGGACAGCATGCAGCTAAACATGTCGTCACTGGTCCGATCAGGCAGGGGGCCAGAGAAAATGACGGAGTCCGACATTGTTTTGGCAAACTTACACACCGAAGCAACATTAATTTTAGTGACCTCCGATTGGCGTAACCGGGTGTCGTTACTGCCAGCGTGAATAACAATATTACTGTATTTACGCTAATCCTTAGCCAGCAGTTTCAGATAAGATTTAATGTCGCCCGCTCTGGCCCCAGGTAAACATTTAACTGTGGTTGCTGGAGTCTCTAATGCCACGTTTCTGACTATGGAGCTGCCAATGATCAGAGTCGGCTTGTCAGTGGGTGCGTCACTGAGCGGGGAAAATCTGTTAGAAACGTGGACGGGTTGGTGGTGGCCCACGGGCTGGGTTCTATGCTTCCTGCGTACCATCACCCAGCCGGCCTGAGGTCCCAGCTGCTCGGGTTCTGCTGGAGGACCGCTACGGGGTTGTTCTGAGCTAGTTAGCCCCACGCTAGCTAAGTAACTACGGCTGTTCACAGGTTTTTCAACAGCGCGGAGCCGGGACTCCAATTCCGACACCCTCGCCTCCAAAGCTACAAAAATGCTACATTTATTACACGTACCATTATCACTAAAGGAGGCAGAGGAGTAACTAAACATCTGACACAGAGAGCAAGAGATAGGAGACGGAGAAGCAGAGACAGAAGTAGCCATAGCCGTGCTGAGGCTAAGCTAACTGGACGAGCAAACTGTTCAACACCAAATAAACTGCGTGCAAACTCAAATGATTCCCTAAAAGCTAGGTGGAACAACAGAAAATGTGTGTTATTATTGAGCGTATGTGCTACAATAACTCAGAATTGTCAGAGTAAAGAGAAATCAGATCAATTTTAGCAAGCCACAAACACCGAACAGCTACATGGAGTGTGACACTGAAAACAGGAAGTGATGCAAGATGCTTTACCGTACGAAGAGAAGATCTCCATTCTTTATTTTGACAAAAAATTATTTAGATGCCATCACATCAGTATGTGAGGTTTCTCAGCATTTTCATGACAAACCTCCAACATGAGACTGCTCTGTCGCATCATTTCAGATGGACCGTATGACAGCTGCTAACGTTGGCCCTGCCCTACTTTACCTCTACATTACAGTTCCTTTATCCATGTCCATCCTAGAGCTCCTCTCTGACCTTCATGCTTATTTAGAGCAGCTGATTTTTAAAGCTAGCAGAGTTCATCCTTGGTAGTGGGTTCACTCCCTCATTTAACCCTTCACCACTGAAATCAGTTTGTTCATTCCAGTCCTCCTAAATAATCCCACTATCATCCAACTGGAATCCTTAAGCATCCCATAATGTCCATCGTGTCAGAACCGGCCTTGGGCGCACAGGTGTTACTAGAACTGTGCGTCCTCACCACACAGCCTGAGTCTCCAAACTGTGAAGGTTGGTGTCCAAACATGAATTTTAAATGTTTATTCATGCATTTATCTCCTCTTGTAACACTTTCACATGTTTTAATAGTAGAACTACTAGTATTTCCTCACCCCCTCAGCTCTACCTCGCCTCTGTCATCACGCCCCAGGGCAGCTGTGGCTACATCGTAGCTCATCACCATCAGTGTGTGAATGGATGAATGATCCACTGTAGTGTGAAGCTTGGTTTATGCTTGACGCATTCACTTTCCGCGCGGTGATGCGGCTCGCGGATGGAACAAGCTTCACAACTCACAGCGTTTATGGTTCGTGCGGCTCGTCTCTGCGGTGAGCCAATATTCTCCCAAACTGTAGGGGGCAGCATGGAGCTCTACGGCATACATCCAACACTACACCATAGTAGAAGTAGAAATTACTGTTTACAACATGGCATTCCAGCATTTTTAACAGCATCCTCGTCTTTTCCGACAGTGCGAGCTATTTCTCTCCAAGAATTATTCACAACATGTTGATCACGGTGATCTCTGAGAGCTGAATCATACAAATGTCTGTATTTACCAACCTCTGCCGTACTAGTTCTTGCCGGTCTGCCATGTTTTTCCACGTCCGTCCGTCCGCGTGGTTAGAAATTTTCCAAGGTGCGCGTTGCGGAAATTCTGGGCCGTGCGGAGGCGCGGTGGAGGGGCATGGTTGTTAAAATGACGCAAAATGACGCTACTTTTCCGCGCGGAGCCGTGCGGACCTCGCGGACGCGTCAAGCATAAACCAACCTTGAAGAGGAGCTATGCAAGTGCGGGTCATTTATCATTTACCAGACGTTAGCCGAACGGCTCATTGGTTTGAAAATCACAACTCGATCACTGACAAGTAGCTGCCTTTCATTTGTAGATGTAGTCATTATCAGTGCAGAGCACCGCTGATGGCCCACTGGAAAGTGTAGGAATGTTGGTGTCATTTAGGTTGGCCTCATTTTGTTTGCCTCTGTTGAATCTGGTCAACTGAACTTGTCTACCCAAAAACATTCATGACTGAATACTTTAGTGAAGACTTGAGATAAGCACACACACACACGTTGTGAATGCAACATAGGCTATACAACCTAAAAACCTATTATTAGAAAAATCACGTTGTACAGATGCCTGCATGCTTCGTCTGTATGTCCTGCATGTAGGAGAGTGTCACCACCCCCTCAGATAAAGTGTGCATAAAGTACTTCACGCATGGGTGTGGTGAGACGGTCAAGCTAATATAGGCCTAATACTATATTATTATGTTATTTATTAAAAGTTTTGTGTCAGTAATGGATTCCAATGAGATTCATAGTTGCTGTCCAGGACAAATGTTCATCAGGATGGGTTCTTTGACCTGGTGTGTGTTATCTTCTACTCAATAAATAAATAGATCACACACACACACACACACACACACACACACACACACACACACACACACACACACACACACACACACACACACACACACACACACACACACACACACACACACACACACACACACACACACACACACACACTGCCTGCCTGCCACACCTGAGCATCTAAATGTAACATCAGATCAATAGCTGATCGTTGTGTCTTGTGGACATAAAGCCATTTTCACATCAGTCCGATACTTGCCACTGGGCAGGTGAGAAGTGTGTGTGTGTGTGTGTGTGTGTGTGTGTGTGTGTGTGTGTGTGTGTGTGTGTGTGTGTGTGTGTGTGTGTGTGTGTGTGTGTGTGTGTGTGTGTGTGTGTGTGTGTGTGTGTGTGTGTGTGTGTGTGTGTGTGTGTGTGTGTGTGTGTGTGTGTGTGTGTGAGTGTGTGTGTGTGTGTGAGCGCACATGGATGCTGGCAGACTGAAGTTAGCAGCAGAGGTAGGCTGTGACTCCAAGTCCAATGAGCTTGCAGCTCTCTCTTTCTCTCTCTCTGACACACACACACACACACACACACACTCTACATTCAGCAGCTCTCTCTTTATCCCTGGGACACAAGGAGGACAGGAAGAAGAAGGAGCAGAGGGAAGAGAGTGAGAGGCGGATAGGAGAGCGGGGGAGAGAGGCAGAAGGAGACTGACGGGGAAACAACCATGGCTTCAGATCCGGGGCTGGCTGTGATGCTGCTGTGGACTATTACACTCCAGGCTGTGGGCGCCACGGCAACCAGCAACAATGAAGGTAGGACCGGAGTGTATGTGTGATCGGTTCCGATGATGCACGTCCTCTTGTAGGAGCGAGGAAGGCTTACCTTCATACATGACCGGGAGCAGCTTCACACACACACACGCACGCACGCACGCACGCACGCACGCACACACTTCAGCCAAGGTGTGTTTGAGTCTGGAGCATGGCATCAAAGTTTGCCTTGAATAACTTCAGCTGTGTGTGTGTGTGTGTGTGTGTGTGTGTGTGTTTGATAATGAATTCTAAAGATGTTGGTCTCACATTTTGGGTATGCAACGTTACTCTTTGATGTTAAACTAAACATTCATATTTTTGAACATGCTGAGGAGTGCTTCAGGCTACGCTCAGCGCTTCGTGCACGATGGCCCGGGTTGCGTCCCGGCGGGCGCTGACATGTTCAGCAGTGAAGTGAGTCTGTGGTCCCTGTCCTAGAAGTCATCTGAGGTTGTTTATCTGCAGCTGCACTTTCAGACTATCCAGGATCAGAGGAGACAGAAACAGGCAGATGTAGGTTTGGACACCAGCCCGCCGCTGTGTGTGTGTGTGTGTGTGTGTGTGTGTGTTGGTTTGTTTGTTTGTGTGTGTGTGTGTGTGTGTTGGTTTGTTTGTTTGTGCGTGTGTGTGTGTGTGTGTGTGTTAGCTCAGAGGTGGCTGTCAAGGTTCAGGGAATAAAACCATGAAGGAAACCTAAATATTGGGATGTGTTTGTTTTGTTCTTGTGTTGGAGGTGAAATCCTGAAGCTGCTGGGGTCAGAGTTCAGACAGCAGGAGGCGGCATGGCTCTGGGTCCGAGCGGTGATTTTTGCTCCATGTTGTCTCAGAGCTCCATTTCTGTACATCCAGTTAAACCAGACCAGACCAGAAGGTTACGGCGGTGATGCTGGAGCTTCGCAAAGCCCCTTCAGATAACTCGGTGCTAGTTTATTCATCTGGATTGGCTTACTATTCAAATCTATCAATTTTATAGCGCAAACGCGTTATAAAGAATTTTAAATATTTTATATAAAATGTTCACCATTAGGTGAATAATTAAAAGGAAATAAATTGTAAAATAATCAGCTCAAATTTTTAAAAGTGGACAGACTAGAGATTATAAAATAGGTACATTTTATTTATAAGCATTCTTGTTGTAGTTGACTTGCTTTTACATTTATTTTTATTTTTAGTGTCCGTTTCTCTTTGTTCCTTCATGCAGACGAACAAGCGATGTGATTGGATGTTCACAGAGAACCAGTAACACTACGCAGAGAAAAACTTTACTAAATACAAGCACTGATTAGTATTTTTATACGTGTTTGTTACCATTTACCTACTGTTTACTATTTTTTTGTTTCCTGACACCTGAAAAAAAAATCTGGTAAATTTTAGAAAAAAAAAATAAAATTTTGTGGTGAAAAATAAGAAAAAAAATTATCTCTAAATGCAATCCAGCTCATTTAGTGGAAAAAAGAGTATTTTAATGAAAAACAAAATCTTACACAGTCGGAGTAGACATGAGATTTTCCGAGTCTTTTACCTGAACAGACGCAGCATTCCCGTATTCTCACAGTCAAGTCCAGCAGGGACCATCCGCAGCGTCCCTTCTGATGTGGGCTGCTCCGAGGAACAGACCCACGCTGTAGGTGGACGATTCTTACCACGCTCGCTCCTCTGCTGCTGGAGAACCAACCAGAGGCTTTAGGATTGAAAAGGATCCGGGGATTAGCCCAGATGAGTAATTTTCTACTTTTAAATGAAACATTTCAACTTTGTCCATCTAAAGCAGACAAAAAGCACTAGATTACACCAATGAACCGACACAACGGTATAACCAGTTTATTGCTAGCTTGCACACAGTACTGTGAACACAGATCCTCTCTGGAACTTTACATTAGGATGTGAGCCATGTTTATGCAGTAATCCTCACATTTATTCATATCCTTCCATTAACGACAAGACAAAATCCACAGAAGTCACTGAAATTATTGGGAAGTCCAAATAAAACAAATGAAAAATAAGTGAATTGAAGTAGAAAGCTCTGCTGCCATTGTTCAACAACAGGAAGTGCTGCCGGCACCATGAAACCACAAAGGTCCTGATCCTAATACTTACTCTGGAGTAAAGAAAAAGTAAAAATCACAGGATAAATAAAGCAGCATAAACACAGCTGGCATCTGAAAGTAGAATTATTACAACTAAGTTATTGCATAGAAGGCCTTTGGTGCTCGTGTGCATCCGAGTGGTGATCAGCTGGGGACAGTAACTGTTCTCCAGCCAGGAAATAAAACTGTGCTTTTGAATTGTGGTTGAAAAACAAATCAAATAATCCCAGAAAATGAGCAGAGGCTTAAACACCTGTCAGCAGGTGCAGACGCCCCACTTCCTTTTCTATTCCTGCTGAACCGCCGTTTGAAAGCAATGCGGTGCTTTTAGATTTACTTTTGTCAATAGACACATGTTTCAGTGACAGCTGCTCTTTAGCTTGTAATGAGAGGGTATGAAAACAATTAGATTCAATTGAATGATTAAATGAATCAATTACATTTACAAAATGAAGTAACTTATTCATTTTATTGGATTAATGTCATGTACTAACTGTACTTCTACTTTACTCGTAATCCAGAGAGCATCCGCCTCTGTGTTCTTCATTCGCTTCATTTTAATAATCCTCCCAGCTTGTGTGGATTATTCCCGTGAGATCTACACACCATTATTCTGCTATCAGACCTTTTCTTTCCAGCACAACTTTACTGACACGGTTTAAATAAGATGCACAAACCTGAATCATCCCAGCTTTTGCTACAATCTTTTGTTGTTCTCTTAGTCCAAAAAACAAAAATAAAACCCTTCCTAACATCCATGTGTCAGCCTCCCCAAGCCTGTCTCTCAGCACAACGTGCAGGCTGCTGAAGCTCTTCTGGGAAGACTCCAGCAGCCTGGCTACACTGTGCAGCTGCGCCCTCTCTGGTGGACTTTGGTACTGCGTGGCTCTTCTCAGTGGGGTTTTTTCTACTCTTCAAAAGTCAAAATTAGATTTGGCTCTTTTCAGAAAACATCAGGGGCCTGAGCCCGGGTAGCCAGCCCTAACCCCGCCCCTGGAAACAACTGGGGAAAGGAGAACCCAGAGGTTGGGACAATAGCAGAAGGTTTCTGGCTTCACTTGAACATTTGAACAAATAATGTGGAAGTTCGTGAAACAGAACAAGGATCTTAAAAGGGATCACACTGCTGAGAGCTGCATATTTTTTTCTTCCTATGAAATAAATAGGAAAGAGAAAGATTGACTGAAAAAATGTTTTTAATTTAAATCACTAATGAGACGAGCTAGACTGTTGGTAGGTAAACGTGGTAAAAGCTGGTAAACCGGTTTCCACCACTGCCAGAACTGGCTGTTACAATGTTCTCCATCCATCCATCCATCCCTCCCTCCCTCCCTCCCTCCCTCCCTCCCTCCCTCCCTCGATCCATCCATCCATCCATCCATCCATCCATCAGGCAGCAGCCTAAGCCAAGAGACCCAGACTCTCTCTCCGTCCACTTGGGCCAGCTCCTCCGGGGCAATCCCAAGATGTTGCAAGGCCAGCAGAGAGACGTAGTCCCACCAGGGGGTAAAAAGTGATAAATGTTAATAATAACTTTAATATGCAAGCTCCATTTTAAAAGCGTTTACATCACTGTCAGTGTAAACAGAATTCAGACAGCAGCAGTCGTTCCCAGGGCAGCCTGGGGTGCTTTACGCAGGAATATCAGGATGCTCTGTGGGATAAACTGTGTTACGGAAAACAGGGGTATGAGGTCTGTGAACTCGTGGTGATATCTGAGAGAACTGAGATGCTTTAAGATGATCCAACTTACCTTTGTGAAGAACCTCTGCAAGCTGTTTGCTTCCCAGTCGGGTCAAACGCCAAACTGGGTCCAGACTTTCTTTACTGAACTGTTTCTCTCTGAACCTTGGATTTTAAAGTAGCATGCACAAGCTATATTATTAACTCCACGTAGCCATGGTTCAATCATGTGTGGGATTGGTTTGGAAATATTTGAATTGAAACAGATTCCACCTTCATTTAGTGAAGAGTGAAGTCTAAATCCCATTCATTCAGAAGTACCCTCTTTGTGCTGCAGTTTCCAGGCAAATACGCTAAAAAACTGTCAACAAACCATGTAGCCTAATTCCAGCAGCTTCAGAATAGTGTAAGCTATGGCCTCATCTTCTAGCGCTATTACTCAAATTTTTTCACATTCAAGTTCTGTGTCTCTAGGAAAGGACTGGAAATTAAAGCATTTGTGTTTTCCTAGAACCGAAACAGGAACTTTTGTCAGTGTAGACATTTCTGTCTGCAAATGTACTGTTTCCTAAAATAGCAGTAAACTGTGGCAGCAGGTGAATTTTGATTTTGGTGCCGTGCATTTTTGCATGTAAGTTTTCAAATGCACTAACCAGATATAACTACTAGGGCACGCCAAATTACTATTGTTGTACGTCAAACAACCTGAACCCGACGGACCTGGTATCGGATCCGCGAGCACTTCCGGCAACAACACGCTTAAGGATATTGGTCAGAGGAAAAATGCATTTGAAAGGAATGTGTAAAGAAGTATTAAAGCCTGTTACAAAGCCTTGGATGTTAGTCAGTTGTGGTGGAGGGGTAACTTAATAACTGGTGCGGAGAAAGGGGGAGTGTAAATAAAATGTATTTTATTAACAGAGAGTCGTCGTCGTCTTCCTCCGCTTATCCGGGTCTGGGTCGCGGGGGCAGCATCCCACCTAGGGAGCTCCAGACCGTCCACTCCAGGGTTGGAGATGTAACCTCTCCAACGTGTCCTGGGTCGACCCGGGGGCCTCCTGCCAGCAGGACATGCCCGAAACACCTCCCCAGGGAGGCGTCCAGGAGGCATCCAGATGCCCAAACCACCTCAACTGACTCCTTTTGATCCGGAGGAGCAGCGGTTCTACTCCGAGTCCCTCCCGAATGTCCGAGCTCCTCACCCTATCTCTAAGGCTGAGCCCGGCCACCCTACGGAGGAAACTCATTTCGGCCGCTTGTATCCGCAATCCCGTTCTTTCGGTCATTACCCAAAGCTCATGACCATAGGTGAGGTTTGGGACGTAGATTGACCGGTAAACCGAGAGCCTGGCTTTCTGGCTCAGCTCCCTCTTCACCGCGACAGATCGGCTCAGCGTCCGCATCACTGCAGACGCCGAACCAATCCGCCTGTCGATCTCCCGATCCCTCCTACCCTCACTCGTGAACAAGACCCCAAAATACTTAAACTCCTCCACTTGACGTAGGACCTTTCCCCCGACCCGGAGTTGGCAAGCCACCCTTTTCCGGTCGAGAACCATGGTCTTAGATTTGGAGGTGCTGATCCTCATCCCAGCCGCTTCATACTCGGCCGCGAACCTACCCAGCAAGAGCTGAAGGTCAGAGCTGGATGAAGCTAGGAGGACCACATCATCCGCAAAAAGCAGAGACGAGATTCTCCTGCCACCAAACTCGACACACTCCACACCACGGCTGCGTCTAGAAATTCTGTCCATAAAAGTGATGAACAGAACCGGTGACAAAGGGCAGCCCTGGCGGAGTCCAACCCTCACTGGGAACAGGTCCGACTTACTACCGGCTATGCGGACCAAACTCACGCTCCTCTGGTAAAGGGACTGAATGGCCCTTAACAGAAAGCCGCCCACCCCATACTCCTGGAGCGTCCCCCACAGGGTGCCCCTGGAGACACGGTCATAAGCCTTCTCCAAATCCACAAAGCACATGTGGATTGGTTGGGCAAACTCCCATGCCCCCTCCATCACCCTTGCAAGGGTATAGAGCTGGTCCACAGTTCCACGGCCAGGACGGAAACCACATTGCTCCTCCTCAATCTGAGATTCAACTATCGGTCGGACCCTCCTCTCCAGTACCTTGTAGTAGACCTTTCCAGGGAGGCTGAGGAGTGTGATCCCCCTATAGTTGGAACACACCCTCAGGTCACCCTTCTTAAAGATGGGGACCACCACCCCAGTCTGCCACTCCCTAGGAACTGCCCCCGATGACCACGCAATGTTGCAGAGACGTGTCAACCACGACAGCCCTACAACATCCATAGCCTTGAGATACCCAGGATGAACCTCATCCACCCCCGGGGCTCCGCCGCTGTATAGTTGTTTGACTACCTCAGCAACTTCCGCCCCCGAGATCGGACAGTCCATCCCCAGGCCTCCCAGCTCTGGTTCCTCCTCGGAATGCGCATTGGTGGGATTGAGGAGCTCCTCAAAGTATTCCTTCCACTGTCTGACGATAGCCCCAGTTGACATCAGCAGCTCCCCATCCCCACTGTAAACAGTGTGAGCGAGTTGCTGCCTTCCTCTCCTGAGGCGCCGGACAGTTTGCCAGAACCTCTTTGGAGCCGATCGATAGTCTTTCTCCATGGCCTCACCAAACTCCTCCCACGCCCGAGATTTTGCCTCGGCAACTGCCACTGCTGCACCCCGCTTGGCTATCCGGTACTTGTCTGCTGCCTCCGGAGACCCACAGACCAGCCACGCCCTGTAGGCCTCCTTCTTCATCCTGACGGCTCCCCGAAACTCTGGTGTCCACCAGCGGGTACGGGGGTTGCCACCACGACTGGCACCGGCCACCTTGCGACCACAGCTAGAAGTAGCTGCCTCAACAATTGCAGAGTGGAACAAGGCCCACTCGGAGTCAATGTCCCCCTCTGCTCTCGGGACGCGGTCAAAGCTCTGCCGGAGGTGGGAGTTGAAGACCGTCTTGACAGGTTCTTCTGCCAGGCGTTCCCAGCAGACCCTCACTATGCATTTGGGTCTGCCAGGTCTACGCGGCATCTTCTTTTTTATTTATTTATTTATTTTTTTACCGTGTCCTGTCTGGCTGTGAAGCAAACAGAATTGATGTCTGAATGCTGGTAACAAGCCTTACAGATTTACTCTCAGGTGGAGCATCAAAGCGTTTGCTTTTAATGTCACGCCTGATACTTAAAACTTTATTGTTATTGTTGTTGAATGCTTTGTAATTCCGACCAGACACGGAGACAGAGGTGAAAGAGAAAGGAAAAGGTGGGGAGAGGGGGGGGGGGTGTTCCACCAAAATAAACAATGAACAACAGTCTGCTTCGAGACCTGCAGAAAAAGACAAAAAAAAAGGGACACAACAACAATACAACAAGATCTAGCTATCACTGCGTCAACTTGATGAAGAAATGTATAATCAACATTGCTTAACTGAAGAATCACGATAATAAATCACAGTGCATTAAGTGCCCACCATAGTCTTAAGACCTGTGTTTAACATGCCCAAGCCCATACTTATGAGAGCACCATGTGAGCAACTGTGTGTGTACACGTGCTTGTTTATGTACGGTTCCTCTATAGGAGCGTCCAACAGAGAGTGTGAGGGACCACAGATCCGCCCCCCAAAGATGCACATGAGACGGGGGGAGCTCCAAGTCCCAGAGATCCAGGTGCTGCCCCAGAACACAGGAACCCCAAGGAGACTGCAACCAGGAAGGCCCCCCCCCCCCCCCCACCCCACCCCCTCGAGAGGCGCAGAGGATCGCCCCGGGGGGCCACAACCAGCAGCCGGCAGAGTCCCTGGAGACATCAGCAGCAAGCCCGCAGGCCCGCCCGCAGCCTCCCGCACCCTAGCCGGCCGAGCCCGGGACCCAGCGACCCGGGACGCAGTGACCCGGGACCCAGTGACCCGGGACCCAGGGGTGACCACCCCCGCTGGGGACCCAGCAGAGCCCAGGGACCCAGACCCCACCAGGCAGCCACCGGGATCTATCAGGCAGATGCCAAAATCTTAACCCCCCAGACCCGGTTGCCACGAACACTCAGGCAGACCATGGCACACCCCCTCACACCAGGTGTGGCAGGGGGAGGGGGGACAAAGATCTATATCATCAAGAGAGGTTCCAGGAGAGGGGAGGAGTCAAAGGCCCCACCTGACATATACAGTCATACACAAACACAGTCACACACTCCCTCCCTCATGCTCACACATGCACATACAACCCAAGACTTACAAAAATGCACGCCGGACACCCACTCATGCTCCCCATACACACCCTATTCACTCTGGTCCTGGTACTGCTGCACATTGGGTACAACCATCACCGGTAACCAGAGTTTGACCCTTTCTGCTGGGGTGCTGATGAGCAGGGTCCCCCGCCCAACGCTGAGCACAGCAACCCACCACCCCAGACCCCAACCAGACGGCCAGACCCCTAGTCTCCCTCCGCTTGCTCCAATATAGTGTTGTGTGATCATGAGGTGTATTCCATGGCTGTGGTGAGTGGGCAGTGCGGGCATCATCCGGCCTATGTCAGCTGGTGCCACCACACCACCCCACTTACACCCTCAGCCATCAGTGTCTAAGTGCGGTTTAAAATTGGAAGTGGGCACCGGCACCCGGGAGGAGGCTGAGATATCCCCCTGCCAAATGCCGTTGAATGTGCTCACTCCCAAGGCCCTAAGTGTGTGTTTGTGTGGAATGTCGTCAGTGGAAGTGTATAAGCTGCAAATAAAATTGGGGGGTAGGTTGCCACAGGAATGCGGAAATGGGGTCCATACCCGCACTCCCTGACTTGCCCACCCCCCAAGGTCCTATGTGTATGTTTGTGTGATGATGTGAGGGAGCAGGAGGAGAGAAATATGCGGGGATGGGGAGGAATGGCTGGCTGGGCTTAGCCCTCCAGGGAGGGCTCCCTGGTCTACGCGGCATCTTCCCCTGCCATCTGAT